>NW_025047772.1:267500-357500 GCF_018831695.1 Puntigrus tetrazona | reverse complement strand
CTCATTAATCACTTTAGCTGCCTTCTCACCTGTGGCTCATTAGCTCCTTAACTGCTCCCCTACTTAAGCTGCCTTTGTTTGCAGTCTTGTGTCTGACCGTTGTGGTGTGTGGATGTTGCATTTGTGTCCAGTCCAGTCGAGTCCTGTCATGTCTGTGTAGGCTCCAAGTGTAGCTTGTATTTTTAGTTCTGCTCTTTGCTCGCTCTGCCATCTGTTTTCTCCAGACCTCTGCTCACCGACTCCAGTCCTGGTTCCTCCGGTGCCGTGTTTGGCAGCTCGTCCTCACCTGCCCCCCTTTGGATCTTATGCCGGGATCAAGCAGCAGGACTGTATTAAAGACTCTTTGGGAGGATTTCCTTACGCCTGTGGTTCCCTGCCCAAAGGAGTGACTGGAGGCTTGTTTTGTTGACTTGATCCTGTTAATTTATTTTTTGATGTTAAGTCATCTGTCCCTCTGCCTCAGTCAACTTTGTGTTCAGAGACTATAATAAATTTCAGTTCTAACCTGCATTTGAATCCTTGTTCGTTCCTGACAGAACGGTCAGACCAAAAATGGATTCAGCACGAGAAAACCAAGTCAGGACCGCTGTCACACAACAGGGTATTCTCCTTGGCCAGCATGCCACTCAATTAACTGTTACATCAAGAGACGTTGACCTTCTGACAACCCAAGTTGCTGAGCTCAGTTCCAGGGTGCAAGAACTCCAGCAAGAGGCCCAGGCCACCCGCTCTGCTACCTCCTTGGCATATTTTTCACCTCAGGCTGGTCCAGAACCCCACGCCAATAGCCCTCCCTCCTATGACGGGTATCCTAACTCATGTCGGGCCTTCCTGTCCCAGTGTTCCTTGGTTTTTGCTCTCCAGCCCCGCCGCTATGCCACACAGGAGTCTCAGGTGGCATTTGTGATCACCCTCCTTAAAGGAAGGGCTCGTGACTGGGCAACTGCTGTGTGGGATGCTCATGCCCCTTTCTGTGCCACTTTTCAGGAATTCCGAGCCGAGATGATCAAGTTGTTCGACCGATCTGCTCAGGGTGAGGAGGCTGCCTCTCAGCTGGTACGGCTGAGGCAGGACGGTGGCTCTGTCACAGACTACTTCATTCAATTTAGAACACTGGCAGCCACCTGTGACTGGAATGAGGCTGCTCTGCGAGCCAGGTTTCGGGAGGGGCTGGACGATGAGATCCAGGATGATATTGTCACCCATGAACTGCCTCGCGATATCGACTCCCTAGTGGAACTGGCACTGCGTGTGGAGGGGCGTCTTCAGCGTCGCCGTCAGCGGTGCACTGCCCAGTCTTCCCGGACCTTGAAAGACAGAGCAACTAACTTCACCCTTGCCACCTCACTCCCTACAGCCGACCCTGAACCCATGCAGGTGGGCCGCCTTCGCCTTTCCGCCAAGGAGAAGCAGGATCGACTGACTCGAGGGCTCTGCCTATACTGTGGGAAGCCAGGACACAGAGCCATCCAGTGTCCTTTAAAAGCCGGGGCCCATCAGCAAGTCGGAATTCTGATGGGCGTTTTTCCGTGTTCTGAGTCCCCAAAGTCTCGTACCCTGCTTCCGGTGTCCATTCATTTCCAGGATTCCGTCCACTCTTGCCCAGCTCTGGTGGATTCGGGAGCTGAGGGCAATTTTTTGGACGCCTCAGTTGCTGCACAGTGGGGCATTCCCGCCATTCCTCTCCCTTTCCCCATTCCTGTCCGCTCTCTCAATGGCCTCCTTCTCTTCTCCATCACCCATTCCACTCCCTCAGTGAGTCTAGTGGTCTCTGGCAATCACCGTGAGGTAATTGAGCTGTACCTCCTTGATTCCCCGGGAGCCCCTGTTGTTCTGGGGCACCCGTGGTTGGTGCAGCACAAGCCTCACGTGGATTGGTCAGGTAATTCTGTGCTATCTTGGAGTCAGTCTTGTCTTGCTTCATGTTTGGGTGCTGCCTTGTCTCCTGTCTCTGTGTCTTCTGTGTTTCAGATGGAGTCCGCTGATCTCTCTGGGGTCCCGGCGGAGTACCATGATCTTTGTCGGGTCTTCAGTAAGTCTCGAGCCACATCCTTACCTCCTCACCGGCCGTACGACTGTGCCATCGATCTCCTCCCAGGCACTTCTCCGCCTAGAGGGCGTTTGTACTCCCTGTCTAGTCCTGAAAGAGAGGCCATGGACAAGTATATCAAGGAGTCCTTAAATGCCGGCCTCATCCGACCCTCTTCCTCACCTGCTGGTGCTGGGTTCTTCTTCGTTAAGAAGAAGGATGGCTCCCTGCGTCCTTGCATCGACTATCGAGGCCTGAATGACATCACCATTAGAAACCGGTATCCTCTACCTCTGATGTCCTCTGCCTTCGAGTTATTACAGGGAGCCAAGGTCTTTACTAAACTAGACCTCCATAACGCCTATCATTTGGTCCGCATCCGTGAGGGGGATGAGTGGAAGACAGCCTTTAACACCCCTACGGGACACTTTGAATACCGGGTCTTACCCTTCGGGCTTACCAATGCCCCAGCTGTCTTCCAGGCCCTGATCAATGACGTGTTGAGGGACATGGTAAACAGGTTTGTCTTTGTGTATCTTGATGATATTCTCATCTTCTCCCCCTCGTTGCAGGTACACACTCAACACGTTCGTCAGGTGCTACAACGGCTGCTGGAGAACCAGCTTTATGCCAAGGCGGAGAAGTGTGTGTTCCACGCCAAGTCAGTTTCGTTCTTGGGGCATATTATTTCAGCGGAGGGGATTAAAGCTGATCCTGCCAAGATAAGAGCCGAGGCGAGTGGCCAACCCCGATTCTCGGAAGGCACTGCAGCGGTTCCTGGGCCGCCAACTTCTATAGGCGATTCATCCGGAACTTTGGCCTGGTCGCTGCACCCTTAACGGCACTTACCTCACCCAAAGTATCGTTCAGGTGGAGTTCTCAGGCTCAGGAGGCCTTTGATGTTCTTAAGTCCCGTTTCATCTCTGCTCCTGTTCTTTGTCTTCCAGATCCTGAACGTCAGTTTATTGTTGAGGTAAATGCTTCAGAGGTCGGGGTAGGCGCGGTTCTATCCCAACGGTCCCCTGGAGATGAGAAGGTGCACCCATGTGCGTTTTCTCTCACCGTCTGAGCCCTGCAGAGCGAAACTATGACATAGGTAACAGGGAGCTGCTGGCAGTCAGGCTGGCTCTGGGGGAGTGGCGCCAATGGCTGGAGGGAGCTGCGCAGCCCTTCTTGGTATGGACGGATCATAAGAACCTACAATATATCCGTTCGGCCAAGAGGCTAAATGCTCGCCAGGCTCGCTGGGCACTCTTCTTTGGCGGTTTAACTTCTCCCTCTCAGATCGGCCGGGTTCTAAGAACACTAAGCCTGATGCCCTTTCTCGTCTGTTTGAGGTTCCTAGGAGGGATTCGGATCCCGATACCATTCTCCCCAAGGGGGTGGTTGTGGGGTCCCTCTCCTGGGACATCGAACAGCGAGTGAGAAAGGCCGGACGGGAGGGAGAGGCGCCAGAGGGGTGCCCAGAGGGTCGGTTATTTGTGCCGGCTGCTCTGCGTCCTAAGGTTCTCCAGTGGGGTCATGAGTCCAGGGTAGCCTGTCACCCAGGTGTTCGGAGATCGCTGGCTACCATCCGTCAGCGATTTTGGTGGCCATCCATGGCTTCCGATGTCAGGCAGTTTGTGTTGGCTTGCTCGGTGTGTGCTCAAAATAAGACTTCTAACCAGTCTCCCGTTGGTCTGTTGCAGCCCCTGCCCATTCCCTCTCGTCCTTGGTCACACCTGGCCCTTGACTTTGTCTCTGGTCTTCCCCCTTCGAGAGGCAACACCGTGATACTGACAGTGGTGGATCGCTTCTCTAAAGCGGCCCATTTTATCCCTTTGCCCAAACTCCCTTCCGCCAAGGAGACCGCGCACAGGTGGTGGTGGACCACGTTTTCGGATTCATGGCCTTCGGTAAATGTGGTCTCCGACAGAGGACCACAATTTGTCTCCCGGTTTTGGAAAGTTCTGTAGACAGATCGGGGCCTCTACGAGTCTGTCTTCAGGTTTTCACCCCCAGACCAATGGGCAGTCCGAGCGAGCCAACCAGGATCTCGAGAGAGCTCTCCGCTGTATGGCATCACACAGTCCGAGCTCCTGGAGCCTGGGTCGAATATTCCCACAATTCCCTTCCTGTAGCGTCCACAGGTATGTCTCCCTTTCAATGTTCCATGGGTTATCAACCACCCCTTTTCCCACTCAGGAACCCGAGGCTGCGGTCCCGTCTGCCTTGGCCTTCGTCCGTCGGTGTCGTCGCACCTGGAAGAGGGCTAAGGAGGTCTTGGCCCGGGCTTCCAGACGGACCAAAGCAGCGGCTGATCGTCACAGGAGTCCTGCTCCTCAGTATGTGTGTGGTCAGAAGGTATGGCTTTCCACCAAGGACCTGCCTCTCCGGGTGCCTTCTCGCAAGCTGGCGCCCAGGTTCATTGGTCCATATCCTATCACCAAGGTTCTGAGTCCAGTGGCGGTGCGGCTCAAGCTTCCCCACACGCTTGGTCGGGTCCACCCTGTCTTTCATGTGTCCAGGGTTAAGCCTGTGTTTCGTTCCCCTCTTAATCCTGTGAGGTCTGCCCCGACTCCCCCTCCCCCCCGTGTAGTGGATGGTACTCCAGTATACACTGTGAGAAAGCTCCTTGATGTCAGACGCCGTGGTTGGGGTTTCCAGTTTCTGGTGGACTGGGAGGGTTACGGACCGGAGGAGAGGAGTTGGATACCGGCCCGGGACATTCTGGATCAGACTCTGGTCGACGAGCGACGGAGCGACGAGGTGGGCTCCCCCTTGGGGCGCCAGGTGGCGCTCCTGGGAGGGGGGGTACTGTCATGACTTCAGTCTGATCAGTTTTGTTTTTGTTTTTGTCTGCCATGTGCTCGTGTTTCCCCGCACCATTGTCATCTCATTAATCACTTTAGCTGCCTTCTCACCTGTGGCTCATTAGCTCCTTAACTGCTCCCCTACTTAAGCTCCCTTTGTTTGCAGTCTTGTGTCTGACCGTTGTGGTGTGTGGATGCTGCATTTGTGTCCAGTCCAGTCGAGTCCTGTCATGTCTGTGTAGGCTCCAAGTGTAGCTTGTATTTTTAGTTCTGCTCTTTGCTCGCTCTGCCATCTGTTTTCTCCAGACCTCTGTTCACCGACTCCAGTCCTGGTTCCTCCGGTGCCGTGTTTGGCAGCTCGTCCTCACCTGCCCCCCTTTGGATCTTATGCTGGGATCAAGCAGCAGGACTGTAATAAAGACTCTTTGGGAGGATTTCCTTACGCCTGTGGTTCCCTGCCCAAAGGAGTGACTGGAGGCTTGTTTTGTGGACTTGATCCTATTAATTTATTTTTTGATGTTAAGTCATCTGTCCCTCTGCCTCAGTCAACTTTGTGTTTTCAGAGACTATAATAAATTTCAGTTCTAACCTGCATTTGAATCCTTGTTCGTTCCTGACAGTGTGTGTGTGTGTGTGTGTGTGTGTGTGTGTCTGTGTGTGTGTGTGTGTCTTTGTGAGTGTGTGTGTGTGTGTGTGTGTGTGTCTGTGTGTGTGTGTGTGTGTGTGTGTGTCTGTAGTTAAAAAAAATCTCATTTTATTAAATATTACATCTATAGTTTATTTATTTAAATTGTAATTTAAATCATTTTATTGTTTTATTTTTTTCATATTGACAAAAATAAAATCTACATTTGGCTTTGATTTGACTTATTGATATCATTATTATTTGTTATTATTATGAAATACTGAATTTTATTCTAATTTTAGACGTGCAGGAAATAGTGTTTATGCTTTTGTTTATGTTCTTTTTATATTTTTGTCAAATAAAGACACTGAAAAGTTAAAAGATTTTAAATCAATGAATCATATTTCTATTTACTGCAAAAACTGTTTATAAAAAGTTGTTCCTAATAAAGACACTATCCTTATAAAAGACAGATTTATTAATTTTCTGTGTTAATTATTATTGGGCTGATGTGAAGTAAAATGATTGAAATCAGAGAGCTTCATATTTCACTTATTTATATCATAAATACATTTTATCACTGTCACCAAGCCAGCAGAGGGAGCCCTGAGCTCTGGGTGATCTGCATCCACTCCCTCTGCGACAACTTCCTGTTCCAGAACAATGCAACCTGCAGGTAGAACACAGAATGCACCAAATCTGACGTGCACTTGTTTTTATTAAACCCGCCATGAAAGTCTCGCACTTAGTCGTAGTCTAAAGGTGACAAAATGGTACATTTGTCTTGCTTTAACAAAGCAGCAGGATATGAAGTCTCATCTGCACTGAGCTGAAAGACTCTTTCTTACACATTTACCCAGTACTTCCATGCTTTGATGAGACACATAATTAACAATCATGTGCATGTAGACGCTTCACTGTAGTTATGTGCGCCGAGGAGCGAGTTTAAAGGAATAGTGCACCTGAAAATAATAATACGCTGTGATTTATGCCATGGTATGATTTCTAGATGCCATCAGTGCTGCCAACCCGAGAGTGATAGATGACGCCCGGCCTCGAAAACTGTCCAACGACCTGAAACGCTCCACGATTATTTAAACCTGCTCCACCTACGGTCTTAACGTCGAGAGAGTCTTTCAAGACGGTGAGATGCCTGACGTGTTGCTTTAAGTGTTTATTCTCAGGTGTGAGTTACTAACCTGGTTTGCAGGTAATATCTTCTTCGTGACCTTTAGGTTTGACCTCTGTAAGTGTAGCACGTAGCTTGACTTTTATATATAAATATGGGTCCTTATTGGACTAAAGTACTTTGTTGTTCCTGATTATTTTTGGTAATATTTTTATTTGAATCCCGTGTAAGCGTTAATAATTTTTGTAGAAGTATTTTTGTAAAAAGATTGGTTGGCATCATCATAAAACAAAATGAGTGATCTTTCTCTGTAAAGCTTGGAATCTTTAAATGCATAACCATAAAGGGAGTATTTCTTTACTATATTACGTTATAGGATGGCCGTGAGACTTTTATCTCCTCATCTGTGCACGAGAGCTGTGTTTTTCCAGCTGGAATATCACTGGCACTCCTGTTCACTGATAGCGCTCTCTTCCGCCCACCGCCGTCATGTGGCATGAATGCACGGCAGAGTAAGCTACCCACACATCTCTTTTGTGTCCCTCTATCCACCTAGAAATGCACATTACATAAGTATTTATCTGCTGTGGCCGCTCTGTATATCCGTGAGAGGCTGGGTCCCCCCGGTTCCAGCAGCTTTATTGCTCCGCGCTCTCCGATATCACAGTTGTCACAATGGATTTCTCTCGGCGTTGACGGTTGCCGTTTGCTCCTGCGTGTAATTGCCTCCTCGGGGCTGCGTTTGTAATAATTAAAAGACAGAGGCGCGCTTGTTGTCTCTTTGAAAACGCGGACGGATCCACACCGTCTCCACTTTGCTTTGTTTCGCACGAAATGTAAAAGTGAATAACGTCGAGTCACTTGTTAAACGGCCGCAGGCACGCGCTTCGGTCTCCCGGGTTGCCAGGTCCATGCGGTAAATCCGCACAGAAACACCTCGCAGCCTTATGTGTATCTATCTATCTATTTGTGTCTATCTGTCTGTCACTCTGTCTGTATCTATTTATCATCTGTCTGTCGTTCTATCGATCGATCAATCTATTTGTCTTATCTATCTATCTATCTATCTATCTATCTATCTATCTATCTACCCCCATCCCCCCTCTGTTTGTTAATGGAGGAGGTGCGTTCAGCGATTACTCCTCCTCCGTTCCCTCCACCCCCAGCATAAGCCAGAGGGAGATGCGCATCGAGACGGTGGCCGCCTCCAACACTCCCACACCCATCCGCAAGCAGTCCAAACGGCGCTCCAACATCTTCACAGTAAGTATGAGGCAGCTAATGCAGAGCACCACGCACTCCCACTATTGAGAGTGCTGGACTTCCCCTGACTGCAGATCTCCCAGCAGCCCCTGCTGCTTTCAGACGGCCAGTGAGCTAGAGAGAAGCTGTTTCTAGGTCTGCAGTGAGTGGATCTGCCCTTAGGTCTCGTCACCCCCTTCCCCTCAAACCCAGGGCAGTGGAGGGCAAAGCCAGAGAGCGTAATGCCATCTCTGACCACAAGAGGGAGGTACGGAGCTAAGTGTAACCGAATCCCTCCTGCCTCTGCTACCACAGAAGCGCATGACCACATGCTTTTTATAGCTACTTATTTCAGTAAACGCGGGGAGGCAAGCATTACAGTTTTTCTCAATTGCTTTGGCACATTTTTCAAAACATTCTTAACTTTCTCTAAACTGTTAGTGCAAATGTCAAAACTGTTTGCTGGAACTTCAGAACTCTATTGTATGTCTGCAAAATGTAGTTAGTCACCCAAAACTTTTCATTCATGCTTCAAAACCTAGTTATCTTGTCAGTCATTTGGCCAAGGCCACCAAAATATAAAGTATTTTTGTCATTGTGTGAGCCACGCTGGTCAAAATGTTTAGCTGTTTTTTCTCCATGGCACTCAACCATGGAAATTAAGGTTTTAGTAAAACAAACAAAAAACAAAACAAAACTGATATTTGTTGAGAACAGTCAATAGTACATAGAAAAAAAAAAGTATATGAACATTCGTATTTATACAGTACATTTATTTTTGTAATGCACTACATGTAATCGGAAATCTTGCTCGTCCAATTACTGTACATTTCAGATGTCTTACGTTACCACAAATGCAAAATAACACCCATGAGAAGAAGAAAAAAAAAATAATTCTTGGTGGACATCCTGTCGCTGTTGTTGGTCAGGCCAAAGATTTTCATCAACATCACATCTGATGTTTTCCATTGCAATGCACCGGGGAAAAAATCTCCTTGAATGCCGTACCCATCCCCTGCAATGATCAGCTGTGATGTCCTCACATGCAGCATTCATGGCATTCAACAGAGACATCTGATCTTGTGGTCTGTGATCATATACTTTCCACCTCCATGCTGAAAAAAACTCTTCTATTGGATTTAGGAATGGAGAGTACGGTGGAAGGAACTCCACAGTTATTCTTTCATGTGCAGCAAACCACTCCCTAACAATGTTGGTTCGGTGGAAGCTGACATTATCCCAGACATCAACATAATTAGGCAAATGTGGTCCATCTAAACCTCTTTGTTGTTCTGGAACCAGGTCTCTGTAAAGTGTGTTTAGGAAGGCCAGGAGAAGTTGGGTATTATAGGGCCCAATGTGCTCACACCATTCTCTGTAATGGCAGCACACATTGTAATATTGGCCCCACGCTGGCCTGGTGTGTCAGTTGTGGCTCGGTGTCCAATGAGATTGCGACCACGTCTCCGGCCTTTGGACAGATTGAACCCAGCCTCGTCCACAAAAACAAGAATGTGTGTTGTTTCATGTCCTTCTAACTCCATGATTCTCTATGAAGAAATACAGAAACAAAAATAAAGTGCATTTTTATTCTAGAGTTCCATACACGTTTTCTCTTCTTATGGGTTTCTAAAACCTCAAGTAATACGGCAAACAAATACAGTAAAACTCACTAAGTGCACACCGATAGTTTACCTGGACATACTGGTACCGGAACTCCTTCACTCGTTCGCTATTCCTCTCAAATGGCACCTTGTAGAGTTGTTTCATACTCATTTGATGTCTTTTCAAAACTCTGTCAATGGTGGAAATGCTGACAGAATTTATATTTGCAAAGACATTATTGTCATTTATGATTGCACTTTGGATTTCTCTTAGCCTGATGGAATTGTTGGCTATGACCATGTTGCAAATTACTTGTTCTTGCTGGTGGTTAAATATTGCTGCTCTGCCACCGGCGCGTGGTTGTTGTGCAGTTCTATAGAATGTACAAATAGACTTGCATTTACCTTTACAATATTGTTGTTTATAAAAATGCTTGACAAAAAGATAAATACATATTTACCGGTTTTCCCTACGAAAGGTTTGCACAATTGATGACACTGTGGACCTGTTTACATTAGGCTGTACTCTTCCATTGTAAAACCATGATTTATGACATGATCTACAAGTGTGGCTCTGATTTCATCAGAGACTCTGACTCTTCTATTTCCACCTCTTCCTCTATTGTGTCTTCCTCTAACACCACCACCACGTATTCTTACACGTCTTCCAATTGCTCTTCTACGAGCATGTTGCTGCAGTTCAGGGTTGTGGAAGTCCTCCATTTTCCAAAAAAAAAAATGGTAGTGATTGTGCTGTAGGCAATCTACATATATATGCTCCCAAACTTGATGGGTTACATGGTTGAATTAATTGGTTGATTGGTTGATTCAAATTGTGTTGCAATTAGAGGTCATTAGCCAAATATCAGACATTACAAACAATGTCAATGACAGATATTTATAGAATATACATGTATGTATACTAACTTTTCATAACTGAATGGATCGTTTTGAGTGTGATGGCTTACACAATGAAAAAGGATTGAAAAGTTATGAAGAGTTTGACAGTTAAAATGAGAATCGTCTGATCAGTTTTGATCAACAAGCCATATGCAATTAATTTTTGTGCAAAAATGCAGACAATTGTACTTACTGTTTATAAGCACATGTGCCAAAGCATTTGCAATTTGCTCAAATCAATAAGAAATTCTAATCTGATGTGAACAAGAAGCTAATTGTTTAGAGATCTGAACTTATTGTTTTGAAAAATTAAAATTTCATTCGAGAATTGAGCCAAAGCAATTGAGAAAAACTGTAAATAGGGCAGACAAGGGTATCCTCTGTCCCCCAGCAAGTAACCGTTGTACTGTCCTGTAATGATTGAAGTGTACAACACAAATATAGTAAAAAGGAAAAAGTTTGTATAAAGTAAAACACATCCTGCTGAAATGTCTGGCATAATGATGACTCGTGGAAAATTCTGGCATCATGCACAGATCCTGGCCATTTTGCCTCAACATTGGTAATGATTTGGGTTGCCTCACATATTACCTAGTTAGAGGAAAAAGTAATGACTTTAATGATTTTAAGAAGGGAAAAAAGTTGAGTTGTTACCTGCACATTGATACTATGAACAGATTTCCTATAAACATAGTCTCCCTCATTTATTGATGGAGCTTTAATAGGAAGTGAGTGCCATCAATGAACCCAATTACATTTGGAAACCCTGAAACAGAAAGTTATGGAAGTATGAAGTGTGTGAATAAATACATGTCTAGATATCAATAATATGATTAAATAGACTTTACTACAAAGGACAAACCTGCCACTCTGTGGACTTCGTCTTTAATAACAAGCAGAGGTTTATGGCCAGGGAACTGTACAAACGTGGGTAAGAACTGTTTAAGTGCCAGACATACTGAACGAACGGCTCGACACACAGTGGCCTTTCCCACATGCTCCGAATCGCCCACACTGTACAAAAAATGGCCAGACGCAAAAAACCTAAGTGCTGTGCACAGAATGTTTTCTATGCTAAGCGCAGAACCTCAGTTTGTGACATTTGCGATTATGCAGTTTTAAAAGACGTGTTATATAAACAAAGGAATCTTTTGAAAAACGATAACGCTCTTTCAAATATTCATTAGGGTATGTTAACACGTCAATACGTGGTCTTATAACCCTCTCCCGACGAAAAAAACCTCGTATAAGTTGTGCTTCTACGTCCACAGGATCTTCCTCAAAAGGGCACGCCATGCTCACCAACCTTCTGAAACGAAGTTACTCTGAAACATAACCTGCTCCCGAGCAGAGTCTTCAGAGAGTCAGTTGCTATGGTTACATACATACCCAGAAAGTTACCTCCGTTTTTGGAACCAAAAGATGAGGTTATCCACGAACTTACCCTTAAACATACCCAGGTGTGTCACATAACCTGCTTTCTGGAATAACCCCCAGTTGTGCAAATGTCTATAAATTATACCAATTTGGAAACTATTCCTGCCTGGCAAAATAAATGTTAATCTTGGTTAAACTTCAATCACTTCAATTTTAAACTGAAATCACTTTTCTAGTAGGTTAGTGACTTCTGAGGTTTTCCTCATTGTTGGCGTGCTACGGTGAGTCAGATCAATGATCGATGGATGGAGACGTCTTGAGATCTTGACTTCTGGCCACCAAACTGGCTTAGCATGCTATTACTTGGGGAACGCATAAAAATTACTCTTTTTCAGTCTATTGAGGAGATGGCTGCTTTAAGGTAAGTGATCTATGGGGTAGCCTCTGACTAAGACCTGGACTAGACCTGATGTGTCGTGAGTCTGTTCTGACCAAACAAGGTCTCTAAGCGACCCAGACTCCTAACGAACAATAAGTAGAAACTAGGAAATATTATAGTTAATTAATGATCCAAATTTAATCACAAATATAACTAAAATCACGAAAGATTGGAGTCAGATAAAATTATGTATAAGATTAATAAATATTAATAAATATTAGTGGATTCTGTTCTGCAGGAAAAGGGGGACCCTTACATATTTATCTCATTTTAAGTTCTTGTAATTAGATCTAAAGAAGTTTTTTAGAGATTTTCCTTTCAGGTGAATAAGATAAAACTTTATTTAGTTGTATGTTTCTTTAAAAGCTCTTTCAACTAAATAAGTGCTTTTATCTCAACAGATTAATTGAGGTCTACCCCGACTCAATATTAAATCTATCACTTTTATAGTTCTTGTTGCAGTTGTTTCTTTTTCTCAAGATTTTACTCATGTGTCCAGAAAATCCTTCTATTAGTATCCTTCTATTATCTGATAAGACTTTGCTCCGTAAGTCTTATTTTTTCTCATTTATCTATCTCTCCATGCTCTCTCTGTTTCTGTGTCATCTGTGGTATGTTCAGTTTGATGAACTACTACTAGATCTCACTCTTTTATTAGATCTAAATGTCCTTCACAGCTCACTGTACTAAACAGGCTTTCTATTCAATGAAGTTTACATTCAAACATACTTTATCTGCTGTTCTGTTATTAAAATAACTTGAGCTTTGAACTTTTTTAGTTTCATAAGCCTTTAAAACAGACATTACTTCTGTGAACGGAGCTGTACCAGGATCAGAACCTCTTTCCTTAATTCTCTTTTCTGATGGAAAAACATTAGTATTAACATCGTTGGATGAGTTATCCTGAAACGTTACATTTATTTTGAAAAAGGCATGTATCGTTAACTTTTTCCAGGCCAAACATCACGTGCGATCAGGAGCTAAAAGATAGAAACACAGGCTGTGTCTACACTGCAAGTCAACAGATCTGATCTTTTGAACGCTCTTTACATGAACTTTAGTCACGACTGGTGTCTGATATCTGTGTTTACATCATTCCCAAGGGATTGCTTCATGCACAAGGTAGACAGTCGGCTTCTGAACGGCCGTGTTATTAATATCATTTCTATATTTCACGTCGAGTGGCCGTTATTATTTCCCAGCATGGAAGACAGTTGTCATGGATGTTTTGCAGCACATCCTGCACACTTGATAAAAATGTACTTAAATATGCATATGCGTATTTATATTACTGAAAGGGATAGTTTCTGTCTTTTACTTTCGTCTGAAGCATCCTAAGTAGGTGACTTTCTTGTTTTTAGACAAATCCAGTAGAAGTTATAATAAACACTGTTTCTGATCAAAAAAATGTGTTTATTATAACTACGACTGGATTCATCTGCAAGAAGAAAGTCACCTACACTTAGGATGCTTCCAACATAATTTTTGGGCAAACTATGCCTATATTTAAGAGGGTTTAATGTTGATTTTCCTCTCAGACTCTCTTAAAGGGAATCAGAGGTGTGTTGCTGATATTCTCCGTGCTTGAGTTCATCATCTCCATCTGTCTGTCAGCGTTCGCCTGTAAAGCCGACGCCTGCTGCTGTCCTCCTCAGGTGAGTCGTGAGTCAAATCAGGACTTCCCCTCACCAGCTCAAATGCTACGTTACAATACAGTATTTACAATCTTGCTTTTCCTTCCTTAAATTCCTCCTAAAAGCGAGTCTTCTGCTACAGTGAGCTTTCTAAAGCTGAACTACTGAAAGCAGTGTATGGCATCTCACAGTAAAAGGCATAAAACACTACTGTATTTCTTCCAAAGGTGCAGTTTGCTCAGGTTTTACCTCCACAGTCATCTGATGTGGTTCGTTTCCAGGATCTGAACAGATCAGAGGTAAGAGACGCTGGAGCACCACTTTAGACTTTTAATTGAAATAAAAAAAAGCATGACTTGAATTTCAGAAAGCATTATTCACTTTCGAGGAGCCTCCGATGTTCTTCTGAGCAGATTCAGTCACTCTTAACACAACGCAGGAAAATCTGACCAGATAATCCTCACAACCACGAGATGATCGGGAAATAACCTAGGATTGTCAGAAATCAGCTCAAAATCAGCCCAATATTAAGTAAAGATCATGTTTCAGAGGAGAGGAGCATTTTCAGATTTGGATGAAAGCTTACGAAGGCAAACTAATATTTTGAAGATTTCTCACTGCAAAAATTTCAACATGAGCTAATCAAATAAATACAGTTCGTTTTGATTTCATGATTATATCCTGCGTGGAGCTTAAAGGTTATAAATACCTTGTGTTTTGATCTGGTTTTATCTAAAGAAGATCTAACAACGGGATTGTTTATTACGCCGTTTTAGTCAATGACTGGGAGACTTGAATGTTTTATTGAAGGTTTATGTACATTTGATTAACAGAAACTGGTAAACTTTTCCTCGTGACGGCTCTAGTGAACATTTTTTTTGCACCCTTAAAATTTAATATTTTCAAAAAGTGATTTTCAAAAAGTGTCCTGTCCCAAACCCTACATCAATGTAAATCTTATTTCTTCGTGTGTATAAATCTCTATTTATTTATGACAACAAGTAATCAAGCAATAAATCTAATCATATAGCGCTTATTTTTTTCTTTTCTTGCAGATACCCGTGACCAGCAGCTCTTTCATTCATCAACATCCTGCAGACGTTTCTCCACAATACACTGAAAGCAAATATGAATAAGTGTTCCCTCAAAAAAAATAAGGGAACGTACAGGACATGTTCAAAAAATTTCCATATATGGGAATCTATACTGAAGTATATTCATGGACCATGTATGAATATAATTTGAGGAATTTAACATTTTTACAAGAAACAGCTTAATTGAAAAACTAAATTTCTCCTTGTTTTATATAGCTGAAAACATTAATAAACATTTCTATCACTTTGTAATATATCACTATAATATATATTTTTTTTCTAGGCTGTGTGTGTATACACTTCAAACTATCATACTGTATCAAATCTACATATTATAAATACATTATATAAGTAAATATATATTTGCTCGTCCCGCTCTGATACACATTAAAGGTATAGTTCACCTAAAAAGGAATATTCTGTCATTAATTACTCGTCTTCAAAACCCAGAAGGTCTTTGTTGATCTTCAGAACACAACGGGGCCTTTCACACCACAGGAACCTTTTTTATAGACCCTGAACTAATGGTGGAGCTACCCACATTTTAGCACGTTCACAGGAACTAGGAACGGTTTTAGTTCCAGGTGCTCAACTAAATTAGCTCTGAACACTTCTTTATGAGATATCACATCAAACGCACATAAAACAGAAAAGGTTTGGTTGAACATGGTGGTTTTTGAACAATTTGATATTGTTTAGGTATTAATACCGTATGTACACGTCCAGTGCTACTGTATCATGTAACAGGTTCTAGTGCGTACTAACAATAAGATCCCTTCAGGTACAAAAGTGCACTGCCGAAGCCTCTGAGACCGCCGAAGCCTCTGAGACCGCCGATGCCTCTGAGACCGCCGATGCCTCTGAGACCGCCGAAGCCTCTCAGACCGCCGAAGCCTCTCCTGCCGAAGCCCTTCACATTGATGAACCGCTACTTTCTCTCAGACTAGCACTACTTCTGAGATGACACTGCCTCTGAAACTGATGCTGCCTGATAGACCTGCACTGTCTCTCAGACTAACACTGCCTTTCAGTTTGTCACCGTCTCTGAGACCAGCACAGACTTTCAGACCAGAACTGCCTATGAAGCTAACTCTGTCTCTGAGACTGACACTCTCTCTAAAACTGGCGCTGCCTCATAGACCAGCACTGCCTCTCAGACGGACACTGCAAGTCAGAATGACACTACAACTCAGTCCGACACTGCCTCAGTCTGACTCCACCTCCAATGCTTCTCAGACTGCCATTGTCTCAGAGACTGTCATTAAAACAGAAACTGCTGCTGTCTCTGAGGCAGCCCCTGAACATCAGACTGTCTCTAAACTGCCATTGGATCTGATACAGTTACTGCTTCTCAGCCATCAGCCATCCACTGTCTCTAAGACTACCCCTTCCTGAAGACCTGAGCTGTATTTAACTTCCACCGTTTGTCCTACTGTCTGTATAATGCATTTAAAAAATAAAAAAAATACATATATTACAAATACTTTGTACTGTTCTCTGTGGGAGTGGTGCAGTGAAGTGCACAGCAAGCGTTAAAGTGATTCCACAGTGAATAGCAATGCTTTGTTATTTTATGTATATTCTTTTGAAAAGACGGTTCACGGATTTGCTTTTTATGATTTTTTCTATTGAGGAAATGGCTGCATTAAGGTAAGCAATCTACGGGGTAGCCTCTGACTAAGACCTCTAAGGTCTCTAAATGACCCAGACTCCTAACGAATGATAAGTCGAAACAATCTAATATTATAGTTAATTAATGATCCAAATTTAATCACAACTAGAGGGATCAGCAGTTACATTTATATAAATATAACTAATCTCCCCAGACAATTCCTCTAGCTCTTCCGGGGGAACACCAAGGCGCTCCCAGACCAGCCGAGAGACATAGTGTCCTAGGTCTTCCCCAGGGCCTCCTCCTGGTGGGACATGCCGGAAAAGAGGCCCGAGCCACCTCAGCTGGCCTCTCTCAATGTGCAGTGGGTCTACTCCAAGTTTCTCCCGAGTGACTGAACTCCTCACCCTATCTCTAAGGGAGCTCCCAGCCACCCTACGGAGAAAACTCATTTCAGCCGCTTGTATCTGGGATCTCATCCTTTCGGTCATGATCCAAAGCTCATGACCATAGGTGAGAGTAGGAACAAAGATTGACTGGTAAATCGAGAGCTTCACCTTACAGCTCTGTCAGCTTGAGGACCATGACATACCAGTACAGTGACCACATTACTGCAGAAGCTGCACCAATCCATCTGTCGATCTCTCATTCCATCCTCCGCTTACTCATGAACAAGACTCCAAGATACAGAATCTCCTCCACCTGAAGCAGGAACTCCCCACCAACCTGAAGGCGTCAAGCCACCCTTGTCCAACTGAGAACCATGGCCTCAAAGAGGTGCTGATTCATATCCCAGCCGCTTCACACTCAGCTGCAAACCGTCCCAGCACACACTGTAGGTCTTGGCCAGATGCAACTAGCAGGACAACATTATCCGCAAAAAGCACCAACACCCAGGGTTGCCATGTCCACTTCAACAATGGATGGTCAATTGGGATCAGGAAGAGTGAGGGCTGGGGCAGAGCAGAAGGCAGATTTTAACTGGGTAAATGCTTGTTGGGCCTTCGGGTTCCAGGGGAGGTTCTTGGGTTTGTGGCAGAGAGGGAGAAGTAAGTAGTGCCGCAATACTACTGTATTTGGAAATGAATCGGTGGTAAAAGTTAGCAAAACCAAGCCATTTTTGAAGTTGCTTGATGGAAGTGGGTATGGGCCAGTTATGTACCGCCTCTACATTCTTGGGGTCCATGCTGACACCCAAGGGAGTGATTATGTACCCAAGGAAGTGGATCGTGGATTGATGGAACTCTTCTCGGCTTTTAAGTAGAGGTGGTGTTGTCGGAGGCATTGCAGGACTTGAGTGATGTGATGACGGTGTGCTGACTGGTTGGGTAAATGAGGATATCGTCAATGTAGATGACGGAAAATTTGTGAAGCGTGTCTTGGAAGATCTCGTTCATAAAGTTTTGGATGGAGGGTGAGTTGGAGAACCCATATGACATAACCCAGTATTCGTAGTTATGAAGGCGGTTTTCCATTCGTCCCCTTTGCGGATATGAATCAGGTTGTATGCACTTCTCAGGTCAAGTTTGCTAAATACCTTAGCTTCTCGCAGCTCCTCTAATGTGGCCGGGACTAGGGGCAATGGGTAAGCAAACTTGATCGTCTGCTCATTCAACATGCGGTAGTCAATGCATGGCCTCAGCCCTCTGTCCTTGAAGAAGCTGGACGCGGCAGGTGAGGAGGATGGACGGAAAAGTCTTGTCTGAGGGCCTCCTGAATGTATTCCTCCATGGCATAGGTGGGCAATTATTTTATCCATGGTGCCACATGAGAAACAGAAAATATTGTGGAGGGCCAGGCCAAAAGGCGGAAGTCAATTATGCATAATATTAATGGTATTTCTTTATAAAAAGCATTAAATACCATTGTTTTCTCAAGCTGGTAAGAGTAGACTATATGTTATAAATGAGCAAAAATGAAAAAGTGAGGTTGCCTTACAAAAATGTGATTTATTCAAATTTCCCAAGGCAATGGTAAACAAAGTGTGCGCATTTGGTTTTTGTTAAACATTTGTGACTTATATTAGTTAACAGTTTCAGTCACATTCACTCCAAAACATATTTTGAGTTTCAAATATTGTTGGAAAGATGTTCTTAGCATTCTACAGACACACAGTATTGTCTGTAAAATAAAATCACTGAACTGTGATCTTGAGAAAGAGGTTTCAAAAAAATTGTCACAGTTCACTGCTAGTTGCCTACATTTGTGGTCCAAACACCTTATATCATGTTTTTAAGCAATTTTTTTCTTGTTCAGTGAGAGAAATCTAGTCTCTTCTGGGCTTTAACGATTGCATCAAAGTCAGGTTGAATGTCTGAGGTGGAGATGCGAAGCACAGCTGACAAATGATCATCAGTGAGAGAGGATCTATACCTGGATTTTGTAAACTTCATCATTGAAAATGTTTGTTCACAAATGTAGGTAGAGCCGAAGAGAACCAACATCTTCTGAGCATATCTCCTCAGATTTGGAAAGTTCTCCTCCTTAAGAGAAGAGTAGAAATCCAGCAGAGATCCTGACTTAAAGTGCTCTGCCAGTACTGCATCAGACTGCAGGTCAATGAGTTCCAGCTGCACATCACTGGGTGCATTATCCACACTGCAGGTAAAGGGAGAGGAAATTTACATTTACAATTAGTCATTTTGCAGACGCTTTTATCCAAAGCGACTTACAATTGAGAGTACAAAAAGCAATTCATTTTTTGAGAGACGAACAGACAGAGTAAAGTGCTTGTAACACCAAGTCACCGGCGGTGTTCAAATTAGTACAAGCCAGAAAGGGAAGGAATAAACAAGGGGAAGGAGAAGTGAGAATGTTTTTTTTTTGTTCTTTTTTAATCAAGATGAGGTCAAATATTGCTGAAAGAGGTGAGTTTTCAGCTGTTTCTTAAAGATTGACAGAGATCCAGCATTCCGGAAATGTATGGGAAGATCATTCCACCAGCCAGGAACAGAGAACGAGAAAGTTCTGGAGAGTGGTTTCGAGCCTCTTTGAGATGGTACCACGAGGCGTTGCTTGCTAGCAGATCTCAGACTTCTAGAGGGCGTGTAGATTTGTAATAGTGAGTGGAAGTAGACCGGTGCTGAGTCTGTGGTTGTTCTATATGCAAGCATCAGTGCCTTGAACTTGATGCAAGCTGCAACCGGGAGCCAATGTAAGGGGATAAAGAGAAGTGTAACATGGGCTCTTTTGGGCTCATTGAAGTCCAGCCGTGCCACTGCATTCTGAATAATTTTATTGTGTTTGATGGAAGTCCAGCCAAAAGAGCATTGCAGTAGTCCAGTCTAGAAATGACAAGGGCCTGGACAAGTAGTTGTGCAGCTTGCTCTGTTAGAAAGGGCCTGATCTTTCTGATGTTGTGTAGTGCAAACCTGTAGGATCGAGCAGTCTTTGCAATGTGATCTTTAAAGGTGAGTTGGTCCGAGGTTGATGGGGTAATTGTAGAAGAACCTAGCTGGATGGTGAAGTCATGCTGTATAGCTGGAGTGGCAGGGAAGACAAGAAGCTCAGTCTTTGTCAGGTTGAGCTGTAGGTGGTACTCTTTCATCCATGCCGAGATGTCCGCCAGGCAACCTGAGATCCAAGTAGCTACCACAGGATCATCTGGATGAAAAGAGAGATAGAGCTGTGTGTCATCAGCGTAGCAGTGGTAGGAGAAGCCATGAGCCTGTATGATAGGGCCTAGTGATGTAGTATAAATGGAGAAGAGGAGGTGATCTGATGATTCACAGTGTCAAAAGCTGTGGATAGATCCAGCAGAATGAGACCTGATGATTTGGATTCAGCTCTTGCAGTCCGCAAGGCTTCAGTGACTGAGCGCAGCGCAGTCTCAGTTGTATGGCCGCACCTAAAACCTAACTGGTTAGGGTCCAGTTTGTTGTTTTGCGAAAGAAACAGTGATACCTGTTTGAAAACAACTCTTTCAAGTGTTTTCGCTATGAATGGAAGAAGAGAGACTGGCCTGCAGTTATCAATAAGAAAAGTGTTTAAAGTGGGCTTTTTGAGCAGTGGTGTTACCCGAGCCTGCTTAAATGCTGTGGGAAAGGTGCCTGTAAGGAGAGATGTGTTGATGATGTGTGTGAGTGCTGGTAAGACTGTGGGGGAGATTGCTTGCAGAAGATGAGAGGGGATGGGGTGGAGAAGTTTGGATACTTCTGCCTCGGTGAGGGAGCAGAAGGAGAAAGTGGAAGAATCAGCAGTCAATGTGGTTGGTTATAGGTTGTGTGTTGGGGGGCAGAGAACTGGCTACTGATCGTTTTTGTTTTCAATCAATCAATCAATCATTTTTATTTATATAGCGCTTTTAATAACACAGGTTGCATCAAAGCACTGTACAGTATAATGTAGAAGAGTACAATGACATGCAGGACTATAATGAAGTTTGTTTATTAAGCGTGCAGAACAACCACCCAATAAAGCATTACAATAATCTAACCTCGAGGTCATAAACGCATGAATTAATATTTCTGCATTAGAGGTTGAAAGCATAGGTCGTAATTTCGATATATTTTTAAGATGGAAAAACGCAGTTTTACAGATGCTAGAAACATGATTTTCGAAGGAAAGATTGCTGTCAAACAGCACACCTAGGTTCCCAACTAATGATGAAGAATTAACAGAGCAGCCATCAAGTGATAGGCTGTGTTCTAGATTATTATATGTGGGGTTTTTAGGTCCAATTATTAGCACCTCATTTTTTCAGAATTTAGCATTAAGAAGTTACTCATCATCCAGCTTTTTATATCGACTATGCATTCTGTTAGATTCTAAATTTGGTGTGTATCACCAGGCTGTGCTGAAATATAGAGCTGAGTATCATCAGCATAGCAGTGAAAGCTAACACCATGACTCCTGATAATATCTCCCAGAGATAACATGTACAGGTTGAAAAGTAACGGTCCTAGCACTGAGCCTTGAGAAACTCCATATTTTACTTTTGAGCGATATGATACCTCCTCATTTAATGCTACAAACTGATAGCGGTCAGATAGATATGATTTAAACCATGCTAAGGCGCTTCCTCTAATGCCAACATAGTTTTCTAGTCTATCCAAGAGAATGTTGTGATCGATAGTATCGAATGCTGCGCTAAGATCTAATAGCACTAATAACGAGATAAAACCACGATCAGATGATAAAAGCAGGTCATTAGTAACTCTAATGAGAGCAGTCTCAGTACTATGGTACGGCCTAAAACCTGATTGGAAATCCTCGCAGATACCATTCTTTTCTAAAAAGGAATACAGTTGTGAGGATACTACCTTTTCTAGTATCTTTGACAGAAAAGGGAGATTAGAGATTGGTCTGTAATTTACTAAGTCTTTGGAATCCAGATGTGGTTTCTTAATAAGAGGCTTAACTACAGCCAGTTTGAAGGTTTTGGGAACATATCCTAATGACAATGATGAATTAATAATGTTCAAAATAGGATCTATGACTTCTGGAAGCAAATCTTTTAATACTTTAGATGGAATAGGGTCTAACATACATGTTGCTGGTTTAGATGATTTAACAAGTTTGTACAAGTCTTCTTCTCCTATAATAGAGAAAGAGTGTTGTAAGAACTTCTCTTCTTCAGTGTATGCGTCCCCCTGTGTCCGTTCATCAGCAGTACAGAACAAATTCAGGCGCCTGGAAGCAGCAGTCGAAACAAACCACACGAGTGAAATCAAATCTGGTTTATTCAGAATGCAGCTTAACACAGAGAGAAAAACATCAGCTTATATAGCCCTTATGGGGCGTTGACCTCTATTGCATAGCTGGACATGCCTCAACTGCCCACTACGGAGAAGACAAAAGACAACTCCATATATGGGTTGAAGATTCACAAAACTAGCAGACTAGAGACAAAGCAAGTCTATATAAGGAATGAAAGACTACAAAGTTAGTAGAGTAACCTGAAACTATACCTGCAGGGCGAAAAGGGACTAGAACAATTGTCATACCTTGCTCACACACACACAGTAATAGAGAATTAATTCTCTCAAGTGTAATTTTTCCTTAGGGGATCTAAAGCTCACTATCTGATGTGAAACTGTAGTTGACGGCTGCATAGTTACAATTTTATCTCTGATGGTATCAATCTTAGAAGTAAAGAAATTCATGAACTCATTGCAGCTATACTCTTGGGGAATATTAGCACCTGTTGACGTTTTATTTTTTGTTAATTTAGTTACTGTACTGAATAAATACTGGGGGTTGTGTTTGTTTTCTTCTAAAAATAATCAGATCTTGCAATTTTTAATGCTTTTCTGTATGACAGGATACTGTCCCACCAGGCAGTACGAAATACTTCTAATTTAGTTTTTCTCCACCTGCGCTCCATTTTCTGGGCTGCTCTCTTTAGGGTGCGTGTGTTTTCATTATACCATGGAGTCAGATTGTTTTCTTTTATCTTTTTTAAGTGCAAAGGAGCAACTGTATCTAAAGTGCTAGAAAAAAGAGAGTGCATAGTTTCTGTTATATCATCAAGTTTTTGCGTCCTATTGGATGAGCTAAGGAATTGAGATAAGTCAGGAAGGTTATTTAGAAAGCTTTCTTTTGTGGTGGAAGTGATGGTTCTACCATACTTGTAATAAGGTGCAGAGTTTACAGGTTTAACTATACAGAGTTCACTCAAGACTAGATAGTGATCTGAAATGTCATCACTTTGCAGCAGTACTTCAACCATTTTAACATCCATTCCATGTGATAGTATTAGATCTAGAGTATGATTTTGACAATGAGTAGGTCCAGAGACGTGTTGTCTAACCCCAATGGAGTTCAAAATGTCTAAGAAAGCTGATCCTAATGAGTCTTTTTCATTATCAACATGGATATTAAAATCGCCAACAATTAAGACTTTATCTGCGGCCAGTACTAACTCGGTTAGAAAATCAGCAATTCTTTAAAGAAATCTGTGCTGTGCCCTGGTGGCCTGTATACACTAGCCAGTACAAACATGACAGAAGATTTATCACTAGCACATAATTCTGTAGATAATGTTATATGCAGCACCAAAACTTCAAATGAGTTATACTTAAAGCCTGCCCTCTGAGAAAAGTACTAAGAATATTGTTATAAATTGTAGCAACACCTCCCCCTCTACCTTTTAAACATGGCTCATTTTTATAGAAATAATTTTGGGGGGTAGATTCATTTAGCGTAATATAATCATCTGGTTTTAGCCAGGTTTCTGCCAAACAAAGCAAATCTAGCTTCTGATCTTTGATCAAATCATATACATAAAGTGCTTTTGTGGAAAGTGATCTAATATTTAGCAAGCCAAGTTTTATTGTTTGCTTATTTGAATTATAGGTAGTTTTAATTTGTTGGACATTAATTAAATTATTGCTTTTGATTAGGTTTGGACGTTCTCTGCATATTCTAATTCGGGGAACAGACACAGTCTCTATAGTGTGATATCTAGGTGAAAGAGTCTCTATGTGCTGAGAATTAACTGCCTTCTGTGACGTGAGGCAGCTAGCAGACGGTCGGTTTAGCCGGTCTGTCTGCTTTCTGACCTGGGCACTAGTTGGGCATGTTGGAGCTATAAGACTAAATGCCATATTTCTAGATAGAAGAGTGGCACCACCCCAGGAGGGATGAAGACCATCTCTTTTCAACAGGTCAGGTCTGCCCCAGAAACTCATCCAATTGTCTATAAAGCCTATGTTGTTCTGCGGGCACCACTTAGACATCCAGCCATTGAGACCCAGCAGTCTGCTGTAAATCTCATCACCCCGGTAAGCAGGGAGGGGACTAGAGCATATTACATTGTCCGACATCGTGCTTGCAAATTCACACACCTCTTTAATATTATTTTTAGTGATCTCCGACTGGCGAAGTCGAACATCATTAGCGCCGACGTGAATAATAATCTTACAAAATTTTACGTTTAGCATTAGCCAGCACTTTTAAATTTGACAAGATGTCAGACGCTCTGGCTCCCGGTAAGCATTGGACTACGGTGGCTGGTGTCTCTATTTTCACGTTCCGTACAATTAGAATCACCAATTACTAGGGCACTTTGATCAGGTTTCTCAGTGGGTGCGTCACTGAGTGGGGAGAACCTGTTTGATGTTCTGATAGGAATGGATGAGCGGTGTTTTGACCCGCGACTAGCCCGCCTCACGGTCACCCAATTGCCCTGCTGCAGGGGCTCTGAAGCTGGAACCGAACAATGTACATGATTCACTGTACTAGTCGCATCCAAAGCAGTATCTACAGCCCTCGCATTCTTACTGTCCTCAATTAAAGTTTGGATGCGTGTCTCTAATTCTAAAACCTTCTCTGTCAGCCTAGCAATTTCCCTGCATTTATCACACGTGAATCCCTGATCGCTAACAGAGAAGGACAAGCTATACATGTGACAGACGGTGCAAGTGACGATGCAGGGAGAAGCCATTTACTCACTGTAAGGAGTCACTTACCACTCTTGTTTTGATGAGCTTGTGAAAACGGAGCGAACGAGCGCGAGGAACAAATGAACAGGAGCGGAAAAAAGCCCACAATAGGCGAGAAAACGTGGGTGGGAGCGAAAGTGAATCGGCTAACGAGTACTAACTCACTGCCGAGATTTAGATTAAAGCAAGAAAACTAACAGCAGTCTAATTAGTTAGATTAATTTGATAGTATCAACGGTATGTACACAGTTAAATTATATTTGATTGCTAGAGAAGAGGTGATAAATTGAAAAGCGAAGCTATACGCAGCTACAAACAAACCAACCTCTCAGCAGACAGGAGCAATCGAGCAGACAGGAGCCCAGACAGGAGTTTCAAAGAGTCCATCATTGTTCCTGTGCCGAAGAAACCTCAACCATCTTGCCTGAATGATTACCGCCCTGTAGCTCTGAAGTCTGTAGTGATGAAGTGCTTCGAGAGACTTGTCAGAGACTTCATCACCTCATCACAACCGGACACACTGGATCCACTACAGTTTGCCTACCGCCAGAACCGGTCTACGGAGGATGCCATCACACAACCACGAGCCACCTGGATTTTAGAAAAGGGAACTATGTGAAAATGCTGTTTGTGGACTATAGTTCAGCGTTCAACACCATAGTTCCCTCCACGCTTACTTCGAAGTTGGAGGTCCTGGGACTCAGCCCATCCCTGCGTCACTGGATCACCAACTTCCTGACCGACAGACCACAAGCCGTACGGATGGGAAAACACACCTCATCCTTCCTCACTCTCAGCACTGGAGCCCTTCAGGGTTTTGTTCTGAGCCCCCTGCTGTACTCGCTGTACACACATGACTGTGTGGCCACTACAAACTCCACCACCATCATTAAATTTGCTGACGACACTGTCGTGGTGGGCCTGATCTCCAACAACGATGAGATGGCCTACCTTCAGGAGATCAACAACTTGGAGAGATGGTGTCAGGAGAACAATCTGCTCCTGAACGTCAGCAAAACAAAGGAGTTAATAGTGGACTTCAGCATGAAGCAGGTGCGCTCTTACCATCCCATCATGATCAACGGGACCCCAGTGTAGAGAGTGGGCAGTTTTCGGTACCTGGGTGTTAACATTACGCAGGACCTCTCTTGGTCCTGTCACATCAACACCCTGGTGAAGAAGGCCCGGCAGCGTCTATACCATTTGAGGCGCTTCAGACTCCCATCTCAGGTGCTCAGGAACTTTTACACCTGCACCATTGAGAGTGTCCTGACGGGAAACATCACCTCCTGGTTCGGGAACAGCACCATGCAGGACAGGCGAGCTCTTCAGAAGGTGGTGCGGTCAGCTGAGCGCACCATCCGCACTGAGCTCCCTGTACTGCAGCACATCTACAACAAGCGGTGCTGTACCAGGGCCAGGAAGATCGTGGAAGACCTCAGCCATCCCAACAATGGACTCTTTTCTCTGCTGCGTTCAGGAAAGCGCTTTCGTTCCCTGAAGGCAAACACAGAGAAAATGAGGAGGAGCTTCTTTCGGCAGGCCATTCGGAGTCTGAACCAGAGAACACCCAGAACCTAATCACCGGGATTCCCATGTCCACCCCTCTTTCCCCAGATACCCACTTACAATTGGACAATTACACTGGACAAAATTTCACTAGTCACTTTACATTCACACAGCCACTTTATATTTTATATTCTATACTTTATATTTTATACTTTATTTCATTTTTACCTTTTATACTTTGCACATTTCTTCAGTATATATATATATATATATATATATATATTTTATATTATATATATATATATATATATATATATATATATATATATATATATATATATATATATATATATATTGCTTTCTTTCCGACGCTGGACGGTTGTATAAAGCATTTCACTGCATGTCGTACCATGTATGTATGTGTATGTGACAAATAAAATTTGAATTTGAATTTTGAATTTGAATGTTTATTTTCTATAATTAAATTATTGTATTGTATATGCTAATACTACTACTTAAAGTGAAGGTATAGGCCTACAGTATTGTTCTGAAAAAGAATTAGGATGGTTTTGTATCAATATTAGTGCTGCACCACTGTGTATGTTGCATTTTACTTCTGAATTATTTTCAGGGTTGTTATATTTAACTTATATTTATACTTCATATAATGTTGGGTTTAATCGACATCAATGAAAGAAAATCTAGTACTTTATATTTGATAGAGAAAAGGCCTTAGATGTTATTCAGCATTTGATCTACTGTGTGTGTATTGTATGTTTTTTAATAGGTTTTTAATGGATCATTGCATTCAAGCAAGATCCAAGCCGATACCTGCATTAAAGTTGTCATCCGGGGATTAAACCAGTCTCGAGACCGACTCCATTGTGACGTGAAACATGAAAGTGAAAGTGATCGACTCTGGCTCCTCCTATCCTGTAGGACGTCAGCTCTCCGTTGCTATGCGACAGGAGCGGTAATCTAGAACACCTGAGGAAATCCCGAGGAGGCGTGGCTTCGAGCTTCACGCGCTTCAGTTTGGGACACAGATACAGTGGTCTGTGTTTGTTTCCACTAGCTGCTCGTGAAACGGAAGTTTAACACATTAGAAGTAAGGACGTCCTCGTATTTACTTCCGCGTTGAAAAATAAAGTGCTTAGGTGTGTGTTCGTTGAATGACCTCGTTCAAAGTACAAATCAAAGTACCGCGAGAGCGAAAGTAAAGAGAACACAGAACCGTCAGTCGATCTCGCGATACTTTGATGTTATGCACCTTGTACTTTACATGTGACGTTTACACCTGATCGTTTTTTTCTGATCGAAAAACCTTTAAAACTATTAACCTAACCATAATTTTTAATGTTTATGCGGGGGGGAAGTTGTCTAGAAACTGAACGTTTTGATCAAAGCAAGTCTTCAGCTGTGGAGCAGAAAGACACTTCCTTATTCATGTAAGTAAAGATTAAATACTGTCTTAATCATGAAACACTCATGAAACATGATCAAACATGAACAAACAGGATTCACTCTAATGTGCTGTAAAAAAATAAATAAATGTGTATATATATATATATATATATATATATATATATATATATATATATATATATATATATATATATATGGAAACAGGACGTTTTCCCAATTTTGTAAGTCTGTAATTTTGTCTTGTTTGATTTATCAAGAAGAAGAGACCACACAGAATATTGTATTCTTTTATTTGATAAGTATTAATAAGATACACAGTACACATGGTATTGTATTCACTTTATTGAATAGTAGAGAGAAAGACCACCACAGCATCATGTTTAAAAGTAGTTTATTGAGAAAAGACATTAGGTATGATATATGTAGCATTTAGTTAAAGTATAGTCAGAGATAAAATATGTATTAGTAAGAACTTTGAAGAATAGGAATGTTACCGTTGAGTGCTGAGTTCCCGACGCAGAGAGGAGGACATCTTAGAAAGATCTTCACAGAAGAGCAGACTGATAAGATGGCTGTGTTTTTATAATGAGCTTCTTGAGAGCTGTATGGGACTTTCCCAAAAAGTGTCAACTTGCACCTGTAGTCTATAAAGAAGGGCTGCACTCCGATGCCAGACAGACTCTGATTTTTAGACCTGAGCAGAACAGACCACGGAGAAGTCTTCTGTGACCTGTCTTGTGAGTATGATTAAATACTTATGAGAGATAGGACAGACTCGACTTACTTTACCTTACCTGAGGATAAACAAAATAAGGTAGAAGGTGCAGGAGATTTGAGCACCATAAAACAATGCAAAAGACCATGCTTAAAGACAAAGTTATAAAACTCTCCTGCTAAAAATTCAAGACATCATTGGCTCTTGGTGTGACCTTCACAGTCCTCAAAAGGCCTCGCTCAGTAGTCTTCTTCCTTTTGGTCTCTCCTACATCTCATGACTGCTCGTCTTATAAAATCTGGCGAGCGGGGGAAACTGAGCTGCTGGCTGCTGTCCTGAGAATTTGAGAACGTCTGCAGCCTTATGTCTTGGTGCCAGACCTTGTGGTCTTGACTAAAGCTCCTTGGATCTCAGTAGATACGCATCTTAGCTCTTTAAGGCTGGAAGGCGTGCACACCTCTAGACTGATACTTACGGTGGTCCAGGAAAGCATGGCCATCAGCTTCAGGTCTGACTCAGCAGACACTGAAGACAATGCTCGTTGGAGGACAGATAACAAGTACACCCAAGAGGACATGGTCGGAACGTCATCTTTAAAAAGACGCAAGCCAACTGTGTTCAGAAACTGCTCTTTAATGAAACACTTCTGGATCTTCAGTGCTCTCTCTGACAACTGACAATCAGAATTCCCATTACTATTAGAGTAAATATATGTAATGTTACAAATAATTTCCTATAGACCTCCTAAATTTAAGAAAGCTTGCTATTTTAGTCTATGCATAGCCTTTTGATAGGTATAAATGCCTTTGAAGTTTGATGTTCATATCAGTGTAATCTACTTGAATCAACTCAAAGATCTGATTCCCCAAATAATACTTAAACAGCTAATTTACCTTAGAGTGGTTGCACCAGACGCTTGTTAATACCAGTGTGATGGGGAGTGGCTCGGATGCAATAACCACTAAAATTAATTTGCATTTTCTTTTAATCAGAGCTAATCAGAGCAAATCAGAGCTCCAAGCAAGACCCCAGTCTGTTGTCACAAAATAACTTTTAGTGAATGACAGATACAGAGAGCAAATTCTCCCTGCTTAGTTCAGTGGACTGAAACCTTGCTAGTGATAATAAATTAAATAAGCATCTTTCCACCCCTTTTAATAACCTAAATAAGCACCGATAAGTATCTTTTTATATTCACTTAAAAAAAGAGACTAACTACAATTGAAATAAAACTATATTGGTTTTGTGAATGGTCAAACCTTCTCCATTCTGCAGATTCTGGTTTGTGCTTTGTAAATTACAGAAAGTCCACAAGATATCTCCCGAAACCTGTCCATAAAGTATTTTTTTAAATATCTGGAGCTATTTGGGATTAAGAAGAACAAAAACAGATGATTTAATATATAGATAACGAATACATTTTGTACAAATTAATTTAAGGTTTTGACTGTGAATGTCTGTCTTTAACGGTCCTTAAGCTAAAAATGATTAGGCCTATATGACGTCTTGGGACAGTTTTTATTACTGAAAAAAAATGAAAACAGTACAAAGCAGCATATAAACTAAGGAAACAATTTTTGGCCTTAGAGGCCGTGTCAGTCCTGAGAAAAGAAAAAAAAACAGACAATATTATATTGTAATACGCAAAATGCTGTTGCAAAAAATGCAAAATCCATACTAAACCATTTGTCCTAAAACAGACACTTGTCCTAAAACTGCTCAGCAAATTTTAAATGCTCATCAGACACTCACCATGTGAAAGAACAAGAGATCTCCTGGACATCTGTCCCAAAGCTCAGTCTCAAGAGAAAGTGGGCCATACAGCAAGACAACAAAGAACGGTTAAAGAAAGAGGTGGAAGGAGCTGAAACAAGCAGTTCAATTGAGGAAAACCCACCAACATCACAGAGTTGAAGTGGTTATGTAATGAGGAACGGGCTGAAAGTCCTACAAGATGAACAAGATGTAGGAAACTTGCAAATGAGGACACATCAGATACTGAAAACAAAAATTCACATACTTTTGCAGCAAACAGATATGTAACAATCAATATTTTATCTCAACGTCTTTCGTAGATTTCTTTGTCTACGTTCAGGAGAAATGTTATGTTTTGGGTCATATTTATGTAGAAATAAAAAAAAATTGGAAAGGCTTTCACTGTAGTTTTTAAAATGTCACATTTGAGCTCACTTTAGCTCTTTTCTTTTTCTTAATCTGCAGTCGTGAGTTGGTGAAGGACGATGGCGTCTGTTAAAAAGCTGCTCTTGGACCAACTGATGGAGCTGGCAGAAGATGAACTGAAGAATTTTCATTGGCATTTAGTGAATTTTTATCAAAAGTGCATATCAAAGTCTGAATTGAAAAATGCAGATAGACTTGACACAGTAGATAAGATGGTGATGTGTTTTGGACCAGATGAAGCTGTGAAGGTCATGGTAGACGTCCTGAGAAAGATAAACCAAAATGATCTGGCTGAACAGTTGCAGAATGAACACAAGCAAGGTAACATTTAATTTACTGTGACTGTAACATTATTAAATATTTAACAGTGTGAAGGTTTGACCTCTTTGCTCTACTGATATGTTTCTGAGATAAATGATTCCCAGTGAGTGATTCTCTCTTTTTCTCTCTCCCAGCTCAGACTGAGGACAATATGAAGACATCTGTCCCTGTTAGAGGTAATTCCCAACATATCACATATAATCCACATATATCATATCACTGCCTGTGAATGGAAATAAGAGATCACATCAGAGGCAGATTTCATACAGATATATAGAAGTGTCCCCAGTGATACCCAGCCTACAATGGTCTGAAAGCCTTGCTTAAACATCTTATAATGTATTTGAATTCAATTAAAGTTAACCAAAAGGTGGCCCTGTCACAAAATAGATTCAGTATCACAGAGACATGATTACGGTCACGCATGCTAAGGTTAATTAAAGCAAGTTTAAACACACATTCTGTTTGATGTGCTAGATCATGTGGAAACCATTCATTAGTTTTGAGTGAGACTGATCTCATGGCATAAAGATCTCAATCAATAAGTGATCTGGAAAGAGCATAGACATTCAGATATTGTAAAACTGAAAATTGTTAAATATGAATTTAATCTGTCTGAATCAGTTGCAAATAATAACAATCATGCTGATATGAAAATATGACAAATTTGTTTAGTGTTTTTTGTCTCTTTTTTATTGTAGAGCTGCAAAATGTCTTGAAAACTCACAAAAACAACATGAAGATGAAGGCAAAATACATTTTTGAGGGCAACAAAGAAACTGACACAGATCTGAAAGCTGTTTACACAGATCTGTTCATCACAGAGAGAGATATAAAAGATGTAAATCAGGAACATGAGATTCTGAAGATTGATGATGCTTTCAAGAGCAAAAAAACACTGAACAAACCAATCAAATGCAATGATATATTTACTGAACTGAGGAAAAACAATGAGTTAAAGATTGTGTTGACCAAAGGAGTCGCTGGCATTGGAAAAACTGTGTCTGTGCACAAGTTCATCCTGGACTGGGCCGAAGGAGAATCTAATCAGGATATAGACTGTGTGTTCCTGCTTCCATTTAGAGAGATCAATGTGATTAAAGAGAGAGAGGTCAGTCTCCATGAGTTTCTGCTGAAATTTAATCCTGAATTGATGTTCCTGGAGAAATCAAAGTTATATACAGAATATAAACTTGTGTTTATATTTGATGGACTTGATGAGAGTCGACTGCCTTTGAATTTTGAAAGTGATACATTGAACACTGTTGAGGAAAGATCATCTGTAGATGTGCTGTTTACAAGTCTGGTCAAAGGTAAACTGCTTCCATCAGCTCTTGTCTGGGTCACATCACGACCAGCAGCAGCCAATCAGATCCCTCCTCAGTATGTAGGATTGTTCACAGAAGTGCAAGGATTCACTGACCAACAGAAGGAAGAGTACTTCAGAAAGAGATTCAAAGATCAGAGTCTGTCCTCCAGAATCATCTCACACATTAAGACGTCTCGTAGTCTCTACATCATGTGCCACATTCCTGTGTTCTGCTGGATCACAGCCACAGTACTTCAGGATATTCTCACTGAGAACAATGAAGAGAACATCAGCACAACACTCACTGAAATGTACATTCACTTCCTGAGGATACAGATGAACATGAAGAGTCAGAAATATGGCGAACAACAAGAAGGAGAATGTTCAGAGCACTTACTTTTAAATAGAGAGATGATTCTGAAGTTAGCCAAGCTAGCGTTTGAACAGCTGAAGCAGGAAAACATTGTGTTCTATGAGAAAGATCTGAAAGCATGTGGTATTGATGTGAGTAAAGATGCTGAGTTCACAGGAATGATCGCTCAGATCTTTAAGAAGGAAGTTGGACTTTATAAGAGAAAGGTCTTCTGCTTTGTGCATCTGAGCGTTCAAGAGTTCCTCGCTGCAGTGCATGTGTTCACCTGTTACCTGAAAAAAAACAAGCAAGAGCTTAAGTTTTTCTTTGAGAATTCACAAACTAAAGTCATACAAAATCTTACATTTCCTTTTAGAAAGGTCAAATGGCATGACTTAACAGAGAGAGCCATTGAAAAAGCAATGCAGAGTAAGAGAGGGCATCTGGACCTGTTCCTGCGGTTTCTGATGGGAATTTCACTGGAATCCAGTCAAAATCTGCTCAAAGGCCTGCTCACACACACCAAAGACACCACAGAGAGCATCAGAAATCTAAGTGCACACATTAAAGAATTACAACAACAGGACATCTCAGATGAAGCTTCAGTCAACCTGTTCTACTGCTTACTTGAACTGAAAGATCATTCATTATATGAGGAAATACAGAGTTACCTCAGTTCAGATGAACATCCAGGAAGAGATCTCTCGTCTTCAATGTGCACAGTGTTGACCTACATACTACTGATGTCAGAGAAGGTGCTGGATGAGTTCAACCCAAAGAGGTTCACATCAAAACTAGGAGACTACAGGAGACTCATTCCAGCTGTGAGATGCTGCAGAAAAGCTCTGTGAGTATTTCACTGACTGATGTTTAATTAAATGATTTGTTCTACATCACTAAACAATGAAATGTAAATGCAAAGTGAAATTTTTCCCCCGATTATGAAGAGAAAAATAAGTTATTGCAGAAAAAAAAACTGAACATCAGTAGATAATCAGGCTAAAACCTTCTATTTTGGCAGATTTGAAAGTTGTGGTTTTGATGAAACATGCTGTGAAACTCTGTCTTCTGCTCTACAATCATCAAACCATCTGACAGAGCTGGACCTGAGTAACAATGATCTGCAGGATTCAGGAGTGAAGCTGCTTTCTGATGGACTGAAGAGTTCACACTGTAGACTGAAGATAATAAGGTTTGAGTTTGAAATACTTTGTTATTTACTCATTAAACTATCCTTATGTTTAGAATGCATGCAAAAACCATGTATGCAATTATCGTGTTAATCTTGTATAGATTTTCTACATGTAATCTCACTGCACAGTGTGCGATATCACAAAAGATATATTATCATAATTGTTGTTTTAATGATGTGAGATTTGAAATGATCTAGTAGTTTTGCAAAACATACCCTCAGAGTGTGAATTCTAGTCTAGTGAGTGTGCACATTTAGAGTGATTTTCTTTACTGCTTGATTCTATTTAATAAAATACATGCAGAATGATCACAAATTAAAGACATGCAGGCAGAATATTTCATATAATTACCATGATGTAACAATTTAGTTCACTGAAGACGAGCATAGTGAGAACTCATGTGCAGTTTTATTTACAGAGACATAATCCATAATCTAAACAAACACAAATATTTGACTTGAAACAGACTTGACTGAACAATGAATAGACTTGACTTGGAATGAACTTTGCATGAACAGGATAGATTCATTGACAGCAGGTTCCCTGTTAGTAAAAGCACATCTCAGAGACGTCAAATAGGCGTCTGCATTTATATCTTCAAGACATAGTTTTTTAGTGTGTTTGCTTATCTAAGCCACTGGCCTCTGCTTCCTCAGTGGAACATGCTGGAAGTAGAAAATTGGTGGAATTGAGGAGATCCTTCTCCAGTATTGAGGTATTCCTTCCACCATCCGACAATATCCCCAGTCGAAGTCAGCAGATTCCCACCTTCACTTAAATTTGGCAATATGGGAGTGCTTCCCCCAAGCTGTTTAACTATTTTAGATTCACAAACTAGAATAAAACACTCCAGTGATTTATCAGTAAGATTGGTGTTTTAGAAAAAAAATTAATAATGTTTTTATTAATTAAAAAATGTATTAAAATGTAGAACCAATAATGAATATGCACTGCGAATAGATAATAATAGACAATTTAATATGAAGAAAGATGGCAAAGAATTTGTAGAAACAAATGGAGTGAAGACAGAATGTCTCTCTTAGGACCACAACCTTAATGTGGTGGAGAGGTTTGAGTGCCTCAGTGGCCCTAGGAGCTATATGGCCCTGGTAGGGTCTTTTAAAGTAAACAGGTCCTAGTTGACAAGCTAGACAAAGAGCGGTTCTGTTGGATCTGTTGGCGGTGGAAGGAGCCGAACAGACTCGTAAAAGGCCCAAACGTACTGTGAAGGTCTGTTGGGCAACCCCTGAGTCCGGTGGTGGACACCGGAAGTAAGGAATGGCATCAAGGAGTCCTATCAGGCCTTGTTGGCTTGTGGGACTCTTTATTGAGCAGTTTGGATCCTCCAGTTTTTCAGAGAGGTGATCAGTTGACATCTCCACCCCTCTCTTCACCTGTAATATTGAGTTGAATATGTTTTATCAGAATGTTGGTTGTGGCAAGTATTACACAAAACGCAGAAAGAAGCCATTACATTGGCCACTAGGGGCCTTTTTCCTATCTCATGTTTCTTTCTTTCACTACTTTTACATAAGATTTTTGCTGCAGTATTGTGCCAGTATTACTTGTGAGAGATTTCATGCTTTACATTTGCATTTAAAAATATATGTCCAATATTTGTTTCTTATTGATAATGATAAATGAGCACTAAATCCTTTTTTTTGTGACCAACCATTTTATTGATCAGTTAAATATAAAAAGGAACAAAAAACAATCTAATTCAATGTGGATTGCTGTTGTATGTTTTTGTAGGTTGTCTGGCTGCATGGTGACAGAGGAAGGCTGTGGTTATGTGTCTTCAGCTCTGACTTCAAACCCCTCACACCTGAGAGAGCTGGATCTGAGCTACGATCATCCTGGAGATTCAGGAGTGAAACTGCTCTTTGAAAAACTGGAGGATCCAAACTGCTCACTAAATAAACTCAAGTATGTTATGCAGGAGAGGTTTTTGGGGTTTATTGTTTAACCCTTATGCAGTTTGTGTCCATTTCTCACGAGAAAATATTACATTTTGATTTTTTTTTATTATAGCTTCACCTGAATGGTACAAAACTCTGTTACCCTTATTGTTATGTTTAAAATAATTGAGGCATGATTTGATTTGAAAAAAAAGTCATCATAAAAAATATGACTGGTTAATATGAAATGGGGTAAAATACAAACATTTTGGTGTACAATTTACAAATCCCCAACAATGCAGATGCAAAATTGCAATGCAATGAAGAGGTGAACCTCTAAAACATCTAAAGTGCAAAATCAACACACACACACACACACACACCTCTATGAACTTGTGTGGCATAAAAAAAGTGGACAGCAAAGGAAGTTGTTTGTCTGGAAACAAGACAAAAAATAATATCTATATAATTATAATAATTTTTGCAATGCATAGTCTTCTACTGACTGACTGTGACTATGTGTGTGTTTTTTAGTGTTGAGCATGGAGGAGAATCCAGGATTACAGCAGGACTCAAGAAATGTAGGACAATTATACAATACATTTATGATTGTATTAAGATCATAATTCATATTTTTGATTTGATGAAGATAAATATTCGTTTTTATGGCATAATATTGCAATAGTGTGTGTATATATATATATATATATATATATATATATATATATATATATATATATATATATATATATATACAATTTTATTTTATATCAATATTTTATTTTTAGGTCATTATTAATTATTATTATTATTATTATTATTATTATTATTATTATTATTATTATTATTATTATTATTAATAATAATAATAATAATAATAATAATAATAATAATAAATATTTTCAATTATTTGGTAGTTTTTATTTAATTTGTCATTAATTTTTATTATTGTAGTAATTAGTATGATTGTAATAATATTTAAAATAGCATTTGTTTTTCTTCAATATTATGACAATTACAATTAATTAAAAATAATAATATACACTTTATTTCATTATAATTTGTATTTATTATAACATTTTAATTGTAAATATTGCAACAACACTACTGCAATATGTTTTAGTTTTGTAATTTAAATAATAAATGATTACTGCAACCATGTATTTGTTTACATTATAAAGTTTACATTATGCTAATAGCCAAAATAATCATTTTACATTAATAGTAAATACTGACTTTTTAAAGAGCTATATGATTATTGTAATATTATTATTTTTCTTTTTATTTGGTATAACATACAGATAAACCAGTAATACTTGTTTATTTAAGAGTACAACAACATTATAATCATAACATATTTTTATTAATTTGTTTTCATTAAAATACATAATCATTTTTTATTATCATAAATATTAACATTATTGTTATTATACTACATTTTAATATTGATGTATTATTTCTTTTAGCATTTCAATTATTGAAATAAAAAGCAGATGCAAATATGCCAGCTGAAGTAATGTTTGCATTATGTCTAAATTAATAACTTGTTTACATCAACACAAATAAATTGAAACAATTGTAGGATTTTGTGTATAAATGTACTGTGACACATTTAAAATATATTCTGACAGCTTCTCTCACTTACTGAAAGAGATTGTTTTTATACAACTTTACTGTCATTACAATATATTTTATTAAATGCTGTGATGACATATTTTATGTCCGAAGCTAATTTCAGTCTCGTGAGGAATCGATTACATTTCACTCACACACACTCACACACACACACATACACCCACTCACACACACTCACACACACACACACACACACACTCACACACACACACACACTGTAGTGATTGTTGTGTTATTAATGTCTCTGTTCTTCTGTTCAGATGAGTGTTTTTTCACACTGGATCCAAACACAGCACACACTCATCTCATTCTGTCTGAGGAGAACAGAAAGGTGACAGATGTGTCTCAGTCTCAGTCGTATCCTGATCATCCAGACAGATTTGATGGTGTGTGTCAGTTGTTGTGTAGAGAGAGTGTGTGTGGACGCTGTTACTGGGAGACCGAGTGGAGTGGAGTTGTGTTTATATCAGTGTCATATAAGAACATCAGCAGGAAGGGACCGGGTGAAGAGTGTGTGTTTGGATCTACTGATCAGTCCTGGAGTTTGATCTGCTTTCCTCACAGTTACTCCTTCATACACAATAAGATAAAGACTGATCTCTCTGTGAAGCCCATCATCATCAGAAGAAGAAGAACAGGAGAGTATGAAGATATCTACAGAGTAGGAGTGTACGTGGATGAGAGCGCAGGAACTCTGTCCTTCTTCAGCGTCTCTGACTCAATGAGACTCATCCACACAGTCCAGACCACATTCACTCAGACACTCTGTCCTGGGTTTTATGTTGGTTATAAATCCTCAGTGAAACTGTGTTGATGAATCAGAAGAGACTGATGAGATTCTACCCAGAATGCTTTGAGCTGCATGATGAATCAGTAACAGTGAGATGTTATGAGTCTCTTCAAAACATTAATACTGCATTAATAAACAAACTCTGTACCTAAAAGGTAGTACTTTAACAAATCCAGAGCCCACTTCACGGCTAAGCATTCCTTTTCCACAATAGAGTACCGGACTTCTCTAGGGAAGAGTTTACGGCTGAGGAAAGCAATAGGACGTCGGGCATCAGGACCACCTTGTAACAACACTGCTCCCAGACCTCGATCTGAAGAGTCGGTCTGTAAGACAAAGGGCTGCTGGAAGTCAGGGTTATGTGTGGCGTTGGGATGATGGGATCAGGTGGCAGGAAATATCAAATCCCCAGTATGAAAGGGGACTAGCACTCCGACTACGCCACTATGGGAATTTCACCCAAAGAATTGAAAAAACCACCTAAACAGGCTAACACAGATTCGTCCCACCAATTAAGAGTCAGAGAAGTTGGTCACGAAACATTTTTTTATTGACAAATCTTGGATGAAATAGCATTTAAAATAGTCTAGAAGGTTGTTGGATCTACACAAGACACTTCTAAAAGTCAAGGGCCCCCGGGCTGGAGCTTACCAAAACTAGGGAGGACAGACCACACCACTCGCTGGTGACTCACTGCATTTCACTGTGTAGACACACAGGCACACTCACACACACACATTCACACATGGGAAGGTGACCACTGCACGCTGTGAGGAAGATACCACCACCTAAAAGAAATTCTCTGCCCCAGTGCTCAGGCCCTGTCACAACAAAGAAGGCAGGTCAGTAACTTGTCACTTGAATGAAATAGCATCATCAACACAACCAATCCAGAGAATTAAAGCACAAAAGAAAACAAACAAAACACAACTTGACCATATAAGTCACATAATTAGCTCCACTGAGTACTAAAGGAAGTCAGTTCGAATAAACAAAATCAAGACCGAAAACAAATAAAAGAAATAAGTTCAACTTCATAAGAGGAAGACATATGGGAAACCAAAAAAAAAAATTATATTAAACCAAAAAAGTCTGGAAACAGGACAGCACTGCAACCGTTAAAGCAAAAAAGGCGACTGTATTACGCCATACTTCGTACCTTCTCCAGTGTTTAAGTACTTCTACGAACCCCCCTCAGGTGGCCCGGCAGCAAGGAACATTGGTTCAAGACCAGTACTTGAGTCACGTCTCTAAAACACGTAAAGTACATCTCTTAACTAAACAATAAACTAAAATAGGAACAAACAGTATGCGCTCCTCACCAGCTCGCGTGCTCCAATTTAGTTCCGGGGGAAATGACGAAAGCGCGTTAACGGCGCTAAGATTAGTCAAGCGACACACCTCAAAAAGCGCATACGTTCCCATTTTTTATAGCACATGGGCGCTGACGCAACAATAATGCACTATAAAAAGAGACTTGGCTCCTCCTGCCACATATGCAATACAGTGTCCTTACTCAGGGCTGTTCTAAGATCCTGGAAGGCGGTCTCAGTCTCTGCCGTCCACTGGAGCTGATTAGGACTCCTAGAGCCCACCATATCAATCAATTTTGCTGCTCTACTAGAGAAATTAGGGATGAATCGATGGTAGAATCCAGCCATACCCAAGAACGATCTTAACTCTTTGCGAGTTTGTGGCTTTGGACATTCTTTAATGGCATGTACCTTTTCCACTTGGGACCTGATGACTCCCTTGCCAATGACAAACCCCAGATACTTTGTTTCAGCCTTCGCTATAGCACACTTCTGAGGGTTAACAGTCAGACCTGCTACCTTGAGACGTTTTAGGACTTGATCAATATGCTGAATATGGGTCTCCCATGTCTGGTTGTAAATCACAATGTCATCCAAGTAAGCGGCTGAAAATTCCAACCCTCTTAGTACAGTATCCATGAGTCTTTGGAAACTGGCAGGTGCCCCATGCAGTCCGAATGCCAAGACCTTAAAATGGAATAAGCCCCAGGGAGTTTTAAAGGCAGTCAGTTCTCTGGATTGCAAGGTTAAAGGAATTTGCCAATAGCCCTTAGACAGATCAATGGTGGTAAGAAACTTGGAAGTACCCAATCGGTCTGTGAGATCACCAATTCGTGGAGTAGGGTAGGCATCAAACTTGGTGACTGAATTTAGGTAGCGAAAGTCAATACAGAATCTTATACCACCATCCTTCTTAGGAACCAGAACCACCGGATGACACCACTCACTGTTAGAGGGCTCTATAACTCCCAGCTCCATCATCCACTTCCTGTTTCAGTGTGTCTTGCAGGCGTTCAGGAATCCTGTAACTCATTCTTCGTGGTACAGCATCAGGTTTCAAAACAATGTTATGCTCAATCAAGGTAGTGTATCCAGGATATTCTGAAAAGACTTCTGTGGAACAGATGTCCCTCACCTCCTGTTGTTGTTGTGGGGACAAGTGACTCAAGTCTAGGGACCCGCCTTCCAGAGCATGTTGAGGTAAGAACTGCTCAGATTCCTCTTCCTCCTGCACCTGCCTAATCATCAGGCTCTGGACAGAATCATCAGGGCGAGGAAACCACTGCTTAAGCAAGTTGACATGCAGACGTCATACTGAGCGATCTTTATCAGGTAAGGCAACTTCATAAGTAGTGTGACCCAATCTTCTTTTGACCTCATATGGCCCTTGCCACTTTACCAACAGTTTATTTTCACAACTGGGTAACATCACCAGAACCTTCTGACCAGGTTCAAACTGTCGATCACGAGCAGACTTGTCATACCAAGTTTTCTGACGCTTTTGGGCTTCTGCCAAGTGAGATTGAGCCAAGGCTGACATCTTCTGTAGACGTTCTCTCATTTCCATCACATAAGCCACTACATTCTTTGGTTCACCTCGCTGAGGCTCTTCTTCCCACGTTTCTCTAAGTAAAGAGAGGGGGCCTCTTACCTCATGGCCATATAACAATTCAAATGGGGAGAATCCGGTGGAGGATTGGGGCACTTCTCTGTACGCAAACATCAGGTAAGGCAGCCATCGATCCCAGTCAGTCCCAACATCACATACAAACTTTCGAATCATTTGTTTTAAAGTTTGATTGAATCTCTCAGTAAGTCCATCTGTTTGAGGGTGGAAAGGAGTGGTTCTCAGACTTTTAATGCCCAGCATTTGGTATGTTTCTTTCAGCAACTTTGACATAAAGTTAGTTCCCTGGTCAGTTAATATTTCTCTTGGGAAACCAACTCGAGAAAACAACTGCAACAAGCAAGTTGCCACATATTTTGCCTTGATGGACCTTAAAGGGAACACCTCTGGGTATCTGGTAGCATAATCAGTCACCACCAGCATGAAGCGATTACCTGAACGGCTTCTCTCCAAAGGCCCAACAATATCCATTCCCAGTCTTTCAAAGGGAGTGCCTATGAGTGGAAGTGGTTGAAGAGGAACATGTTTCGGTTCGTAAGGAGAGACTTTCTGACATTCCGGACAGGTCTTGCAATGCTGAGTAACATCTGAATTCAAACCAGGCCAGAAGAAGTATTTTCGGATCCGGGCAATGGTTTTCAGTCTCCCCAGGTGGCCAGCCCAGGGGATCGAATGACCCAGAGTCAGAATCACTTCACGGACACATTGTGGTACCACCAATTGTGTCTCTTGCCCCAGCTGATGGTATAGTATACCCTGTCGAAAAACAAATCTCTCCATAGCAAAAGAATTCACAACATTTCCTTCTTGCTTGGCTCTTTCCAGATACAAGACAAGACTAGCATCCTCCTGTTGTAACTGTCTGATGTTGGTAGGCAACTGGAACTCTGGAGCAAAGTCTCTCCTGGTCTTGCAGAAGCTTGATACTGGATTTTCTCAATTCTCTTCTGACGTCGTGACTTCTTGGGTTTAACAATATTAACAGACTCCACATCCTCATTGAAAAATGGCAGGGTACTCCACAGTTTTCCTTCCTCCTTCGCCTTTGCTTGTGCTCGAGTTGTCACCAAATTGCAGGCGGAAGCCGGCTGCAACAAGTTCAACAGGACTGGCAGATCAAGACCCAGCACTCCCGGGTAGGGTATGTGGTCCACGACTCCTACATCTATCAAATACGTCTGTCCTCTCACTTTCAAATAAATCACAGCAGTAGGTAGTAGTTTCTCATCTCCATGTACACAGCACACAGCCTTTCTTGGTGAGTGGTGGATAAGTGCGGAGGGAATGTATTTTCGATGTACTAGAGTTTTTTCACTTCCTGTATCAATCAAAGCATTCATCTCCTTTCCATTCACCACCACAGTAGTCCTTGGTGTTGCTCCTTCAACTGCAGTTGGTATATTCTTGTCACTCCTGGGCACAGAACACAGGTGAGTAGCTTTGCTGACATTTTTAGGACACATGGGTTTCGTGTGATCCTCCAGCCCACACAGGTAACAAACAGGCACTTTCCTGAAGCTCTTAGAAGCAGAGACAAAGGCAGGTCCTCCTCCTGGAGGCTTACCAGCATTTGGAAAAATCTTCCGAACTGACTGGGATGGATCCCATCTCTGGTCTTCTCGACGAGACTTCCAACCCCAGGACTGGTTTGCTTTACGGGCGGCCACACACATCAGCCAATGCAGCAGCTTGTGAAGCAGTCTGTGGATCATGTTCCCGAATCCAAACCTGAAGCTCAAAGGAAAGCATTCTCAGATATTGCTCAAGTAAAATCACTTCTCCAACTTCATCAACCGTCTTACTTCTAGGCTGCGTCCACTTCCCATATAACTCTTTTAGCCTCGCATACAGTTCTTTAGGACTTTCACGAGGATCCACTTCAAGTGATTGGAACTTCTGTCTATACGTTTCTCGATTAATATCATATTTTCTCAAGACAGCCAATTTCAGTTCCTCATAACTCAGAGAATCCTCCACATCCATATAAACATAGGCAGCCCGGGCCTTACCAGTCAGAAGAGGAATCAGATGAAAGACCCACTCCTCCTTTGGCCACCGGCATACTACTGCCATTCGCTCAAAAGTAGTTAGAAAATGTTCAATATCATCAGAATCACATAACTTTTCCAATTTAGGTTCTTTGAATGAAGACCAACCTGTCTCACGAGGTTCAGTCCCTGCTTTCTGCCAGGTGTTACACTGCAACAATGGCCCGCTCGGACCAACAGTCTCATCGTCGCGTTCCAGTCCATCTGGTGACATTACTACTGACTGAGGAATGGGAGTTGTACGGGCCTGCACCTCCATTTGCAATAGCCCAAACTGATGTTGGAGAGCTTTGAACCGTCGCTCCTGCTGTGCCATCTCTGCATTCCTTTGCACCTCCTGGGCATCCATACGTGCCATATGTGCATTAAGCAGACCAACCAAATCAACGAGGGTTGGTTCATTACCTGCCAGCTCTTGATCCCCATCTTGCAGTAGTTCAGGTGCTTCTTTAGGTGGCTCTCCTAGAACAGGCTTCGGGAGGCCTTTCTGTCCAACCCGACTCATAGCCAAAAAAAAATTTGAAACCAAATGCACTGGTTACTATGCCCTTACTGGCGTTAAACGATCCCACTTCTGACACCACTTGTGAAGGATCACACAAGGTTTGAGAATTGTAAGGGCTCACACCAGCACAAACAAAGTTTAAAGGGGGAAAAAATGCTTTTAATAAAGAGCCAAAAATATATATTAACACACACAAAAATAACAAAAAATACAGAGAACAGAAAACTACTGGGAACTCAAAGACGACACCAACTCAAGCCAACACCACCCCAAAATGACAGAGCACTTATATACAAAAGGACTAATCCATTAGAAACAAGGAGGGAAACACAGGAAATCAATATTTTAAATACTTGCATAAATCTAACAACAACAAATCATTTCATAACATAATTGCTTAGATAAATCATAAACGGAGAAAGAAATATAGCAAAAAGAAAAAAATAAGATTAACAAATAATTCAAGACAGTTGACCACATCAGCGCTCCCCTACAAGTTCCCCGCTGGATGGAACAAGCCGGCAGAACTAAAAGAGCAGCTGTGGTGGCGGGTCGCCCTTTAAACTGCCGGACCTCACAAAAGAACAGCCGGTACCTCCGCCACTCTCCACACCACCCGCAACATGGTAACTTAACTCAAAGAAATATATATTAAACAAAATAAGACACAGTAAACCAACTTGTGTGCACCCAAACGGTTAACTGCTTTAAAATAAATAAACTAACAAACTGTGTATGAGTCTTATTTCAAATAATAATAATGAACCATTTAAACAAAATGAATAAATATAGATTAGTGCATTAGTGTACTGTGTATTTCTCACCCGATCGTTTAATGTGCGGCCACCGCATGGGCCGGCACATGACTTATTGATATCATTATTATTATTTGTTATTATTAAACACTGAATTTTTTTCTAATTTTAGACGTGCAGGAAATAGTGTTTATGCTTTTGTTTATGTTCTTTTTATATTTTTTGTCAAATAAAGACACTGAAAAGTTAAAAGATTTTAAATCATATTTCTATTTACTGCAGTTTTTAAACAAAGTTGTTCCTAATAAAGAAACTGTTGTTTATCGTTTCCCCTTTTTTTTCAATGGTTATCTTTTTGTACAACATGTAAATATATTTATGCTCTCACGATCATGTATTTATGATATTTTTATATTAAGAGGGTTATTTCTCCCGGTTATGTGCGTCCTTATTTACCCTAGACGTCACACCACTAGGGGACGTAACACTCAGCAACAACATTTACATTTTAACTGTGTAGCAACCACCAGAACACAATCACAACCACCTAGCAACTACCTAGTCACCACCCAGAACACCCTAGCAACTAACTAACAACATACTAGCAACAAGTTGCCTATCAACCATAGTAACCGCCCAGAACTCAAAGCTTAAACAAGGTCACTTCTGCTAAATTTGAGGTCATTTATAGAAACAGTACATTAATTACAGCTAAAAGAATTTAGTGTGACGGGGAAACATAATACAAATACCAAAAAAGGTCTTTAAAAACAAAACAAAGAAACCTTATTTGGTGATATTACTCTTAAAGAAAAGTATTTTATTGTATATCATGTTAATACGAACACTTTAATTAATAGCTTTAACACACTTTGGGACATCTCATCCAGTGTTGTGGACACAAATGGCACCCGTTTTGTAGAATGACTCAGTTATGGTGTATGGAGTGTAGACTGATGAGGGGAAAAGTAATTCAAAGCAGTTTCACATAAGGCAGCAACATAACTAAATTTGAAGGGGTATGAATACTTTTGAAAGGCACTGTATACACATACCTGTGTCATGTTATAAGTATGTTAAAGAGAAGAAAATCTACAAAATTGTAATTTGTAGTAATGTGTATAAATTATAATTTATGTGTCATTATATAACAAAGTATATCCAATTCCTTGTAATTTAATGCTTAAAGAATACTTTTTTCTGGTTGTAACTTTGTTCCTTAAAAGTATTATAGTGTGTGTATATGTGTATATATATATATATATATATATATATATATATATATATATATATATATATATATATATATATATATTATTATTATTTATTTTTTAATAATTATAATGTCTTTTTCTCTACATTTTAGTGACTATAACAACTTGAAAGTATTACCTTTAAAGTTAAGTACTCATTATTTTATGACTTATGACAATCTTAAAAACAAGACAGATATACTTTTATTAACCTTGTTTAACTTTTAAGTAATTCATATATATTTCAGTAATTAAAACAAAACACGTTTGTAATAAAAAAAAAGTCGTCTCCATGGGCTATCTCTTCCATATATGAATATAACGATAACGCTGCATGACTATTGGCTGTGCAGCTGAAGTTCGTGGTGCTGATTGGCTGAGTAATACAGTAATATCTCGAGGCTAACGGCAGAATCTTCCAGAATCTTCCTGAGGTGAGTACAGCTGCTTTATTTATTCTAACTTCTGTATTTTAATAACAAATTTTAATGAATGAAATATGTTGCGTATAAGTGGTGTATACTATTATTGTGTGAAGTTTGCGTTTGCATTAGCTGCTTCGAAATATTAGCGCAATATTGGATGAGCAAGATTGTGTTTTCAAAGTTTTTTTAGCAGATATTTGTCATTAAGGTTAGGCTGCTGGAGATCGATGGAATCTTTTACTGCTTGAATGTGCTTTTAGGACAGTAATATGTAATACGAACCGTCTCACGAAATACTTTCGTTGACTCAAGTAGACATTATTAGAAATCTACGAGACCTAATTAATGCTGCGTGTTTGGCTAATGATAATTATTTTCTACTCTTCCATAAATGTGTGTATATATATATATATATATATATATATATATATATATATATATATATATATATATATATATATATATATATAGGCTAGTGGTTTTCACTGATTCATAGCTAATAGAAAAGAAATGCGTAAAATTGCTGAACAGCGTGCGGGACCTAAGGATACTCTATGAAATCCAAAAACAAAAAAAAAGAGAATATGACAAAAAGAGGTATGCCAGTCTGTTTCAAATGAAGAAAAAAGTCGCCAAGAAGTGTAATCAAGATTTTTTTGGTCAGAAACAAAAAGAAGCAGTACTTGGTTAGGAGGTACCACACTGATGCTGTTTTCCAGAAGAAGATGAAGGATTATATGGTCAGGAGGTACAACACAGATGACCTTTTCCAGAAGATGAAGGATTATATGGTCGGGAGGTACCACACTGATGACCTTTTCCAGAAGAAGATGAAGGATTATATGGTCAGGAGGTACAACACAGATGACCTTTTTCCAGAAGAAGATGAAGGATTATATGGTCAGGAGGTACAAGACAGATGAAGCTTTCCCGAAGAAGATGAAGGATTATATGGTCAGGAGGTACAAGACAGATGAACCTTTCCAGAAGAAGATGAAGGATTATATGGTCAGGAGGTGCCACACTAATGCTACTTTCCAGAGCAAAAAGAAGGACTACATGGCCAGAAGATATGTGATACAGAGTTTAGATCTCATCACATTCTGCTTTGCACTCTTCAGAAGAAACGGGAGTGTCTCACTGATGCTGGGTTCCACATACTTCAAAAGTTGAGATGTGCATTAATGATGACACGATTATACAAGCCATACATTCGTTTCAGCCAGGATACACCCAATTCAGATGCAACAAACCAGACTGTGTCCAATAGCTTGATGCAAAAGGCCATATCTGCATTTCGGTGTCAAACTCTGCTTGGTCCATCTAACATCTGTACTGTCTGTCACAGGGCTCTTTTTCCAAATCAAGTCAAGATGTGCAACAGAACACGATATTTCAAAAATGTTCATGTTACAGCCTCTTGCTTAACCGGGAAATATGTTCATGCGTGTGACAGTGCCTGTTCAGTTTCCTGTACAGTTCCAGCAGAGAGAAGCCAGGAATGGATCTGCCACACATGTGATAGTCATCTGAATACCAACACTTCCACACAGTGAATATGCACAATGTGCTAGCGGCGTTAGCAAAACTGAAAGCGATGCATTCCGAGTACAAGGACATCGTGATAAATGACGCTGCCACATTTGAATTTCTCCGTGATAATCAGATGGATGACACAAAGGAGAAACAGGAAGTCGATGTCTCTGAACAAGGTGACCAGAGTGTTAGCACAGTAGAAAAGGATAAACTCAGGCCTGGGCCCACTCTGGACACGTGCATGCAGCCACTTGACATTGGACAGGACTTAATATCATACGGCGAGGGAATCTTCAGCATCGCACCTGCTCAAGGGAAAAAGCCAGTTGGATTTTTCAAGGTTCCAAAACTGGAAGCCATGGCTTTCCCTGTACAGTTTTCCACTGGACAGAACACAATCGATGAGGCACAAAAAGTTGCGTTATCACCAAGCATGTACTTTAATGCTAGATTGTTCTGAGTGGATACTCATTTTGCCAAAGACCAGAGTTTGCACAGTTTGCTTCTTTGCACAGTTTGTCACTGAGACGCACATGGCTAGAAACAGCATGTCTATCCAGATGTGAAAAGGCAAACCTGTTTCAAAAGATGGATGGAGAATCTCCAATTATGCAACCCTTGAGAGGCTCTCCATCTTATTGGGAGAAAACGTTGAGAGATCTACAGGCCATGATCAGACAGTTGGAGACACCTACTTTTTTTGCACATTCAGTGCAGCCGAAATGCGATGGCCAGAAGTCATAACGACAATCAAGGCTCAGCAAGGTGAAGAGGTTGACTTTTCAGAGCTTGACTGGACGAAAAAATGTGAAATCCTTCAAAGTAACCCCGTCACCGCCATGCGGATGTTTGAGAAATGAGTGGATGCGTTAATGACCCATCTGCTTTTGTCACGTGCTCAACCCATCGGAGAAGTCGAGAATTATTTTTATCGAGTCGAGTTTCAAGCCAGAGGAAGTGTTTATACCGACGGATGACGATGCCCTGAAGATGAGTTTGCCTCTTAGTGTCCTACACAACAAAGATCCTGATTCAGAGGATGTCTGGATGTCGGGTATGGTAGATAAATACAGAGCAAGGCCTCAACACTGGAGTTTGAAATGATGTGCCTTGCAGACTTCGTGTCAAAATACCGTGTTGTGTATGGTCAGCAAACTAAAGGAAAGAATGTCCACCCACTCCTCAACAATATGGGATTCATTCAGAACCGGACTGTTGGTAAGGCTGCAATTATAAGGTATGCTCGCTTTTCGAAGGAGAAGCAACCAGAAAAGTTTTACGGAACTTTGGTAAAACTTTCCGTGCCACATCAACACGAAACTGAAACCTCAGCGCTATCCAACGTATCAGGAGTTTTACAAAAGTGCATATGTGGAACTCCCGGCACATCCTGGTCTCCTGATGCCTGTCTGTGGCATAGTTAAAGCACAAGAAACAAAGTTCGAAAAGCACAGCAAAAAATTTGATGAAGCATGTGAACAGCTGCAGCGGGAAGGACCAGCTGAGAATGCTTGGGGTGCTTTTGCATCTGAAATTGATGCTGAACACTTGGAGTGCGTTGCAGAACAAGAAGACGGCGATCTACAAGAGGATGAACAAGAAGATGTCCCGGAGTACCAGATTCTTCGTGAAGATGGAGAACGGAGTCGTATCACAGATAGAGGCACCTCAAATGACTGCCGAATTTGTGAGGAAGATGTTTAGGAGTTTAAATGAGAAGCAGGCAGCCATTTTTTACACCGTTCGACAGTGGTGTCAGAAGCTTGTGTGGGGTCACAATCCAGGGCAGTTTTTTGACTTTTTGTCTGGCGGTGCTGGCTGTGGGAAATCATACGTCATCAAGTGCATACACTCAGAACACATAACATACACAGAAGCAAGCAAAATTCTGCGACAACTCCCTCGACTCCAGGAAGAAGGGGATCTCTCGGTGCCTGTGGTGCTGTTGTCTGCGTTTACTGGAACATTCAAAATCTCTGGTAAAACCCTACATTCCCTTTTAAAACTGCCAAGGAGTCTGAAGCCACCTTATCAAGGACTTGGGAACGCCCTAGATGAAGTGAGAGCAGGACTACACAATGTCGAGATTCTTATCATCGATGAAATCTCCATGATTTCCAAGGACCTGTTTACTTACGCAACTGGAGATTTCAGCAGATCAAAGGCAACAAGAAACCTTTTGGAGGTATCTCTTGCCTTGTAGTAGGGGATTTCTATCAACTCCCTCCACTAAATAAAGCCAAACCGCTCTGCGTATATGAAGAGGACGTGCTGGACTTCTGGAAGGACAATTTTCAAATTGTCACCCTCACAGAGATCATGTGCCAGAAAGAAGACCTTGCTTTTGCTCAGCTGTTGAACAGACCTTGAGTGAAGCAAAAGTCTGAAGCTCTCAGGGAAGATGATAAAGCTTTATTACTGCAGGCTGTGAAGAAGCCAGGAGACTGCCCGCGTGATGCTCTGCACATATTTGCCACCAACAAAGAAGTTCACAAGTACAATACGGAGACCGTACAAGCCCTTTTCACTGACATCATAACAACTGATGCAGGCTGCCGTTGTGTCTTTGAAGAAGATTTTTGAGCCGGGAATGGCCTACGTTGCCCTTAGCAGAACAACCTCTCTGCATGGATTACATATTACGGATTTTGACGAGAAGAAGATATATGCAGATCCAGAAATCACAGCCTCCTTGCAAAGCATGAGAAGAGCAAGAGTTGAAGACATCATGCCACTTGTACAGCATGTAAGGGAACATACACTTACCATCATACATCACAACACGGAAGGACTGGCATCTCATATCACTGCTATGCTTACGACACTCAGACGATCCCACTGTTTCTGCACAAATTTCCCCTTGCCTAAACGACATCTCAGTCTAGATGAAGGATCATCACCTGCAGTTAAACCTCACAAAAACTGAGCTCCTCGTTTTTTCGGCCGATCCGACCATACAGCACAAGCTCAGCTAGGCTCGGCTACTGTATCCTCGTCTAGGTCAGCTAGGAACCTTGGAGTGATCATTGACGACCAGATAACTTTCACTGAGCACATTTCAAAAACTGCTCGATCTTGTAGGTTTGTGCTCTACAACATCAGGAAAATCAGACCATACTTATCAGAACACGCTACACAGATCCCCGTCCAGGCACTAGTCCTGAGTAGACTTGATTACTGCAACGCCCTCCTTGCTGGACTCCCAGCCTCTACAACCAGACCTCTTCAGATGGTCCAGAATGCAGCGGCAAGGGTGGTCTTCAACGAACCAAGGAGGGCCCACGTCACGCCCCTCTTCATTAGTTTACACTGGCTTCCTATAGATGCCCGCATCAAATTCAAATCTCTGATGCTGGCCTACAGGACAATCACAGACTCCGCTCCCTTATACTTACACTCACTAATTAAATAATATGTTCCCTCCAGGTGCCTACGCTCTGCAAACGAAAGGCGTCTTGCAATACCATCACAAAAAGGTGCAAAATCACTCTTGCGCACCTTCACCTGGTCTGTTCCTCGCTGGTGGAACGATCTGCCCGTTGCCACTAGGGCAGCAGAGTCACTAGCAATCTTCAAAAACCAACTCAAAACTCATCTTTTTCGTTTACACTTGACCCAACGTCGATAGCACTTTCTTCTTCTTCTCCTGCTCCTTCCTATCCTTTTCTTGTTTAAAAAAAAAAAAAAAAAAGCCTAGTGTCTGCGCTAGGTAAGTCAAGACCCCTCTCAGAGCACTTATGCACTACTGCCCTTTTGTTGATATTAATTGCTTCTATTGTCTACTGCTTTGGATAAAAGCGTCTGCTAAATGACTAATTGTAAAATGTAAATGTAAATGTAACTACTGCTACTAAGGAAAGAACTGTTAACTTCCTTCTTTACGTTGTGTATAAATGGTCTCTTTATGTTTGATGTGCTGGCTGAGCGCCGCTACCTGAGTTTATTATATTAAAAGAAAGTTTCCTTTAAATTCATCCAGTGTCTGCTTCCTTGACCAGATCGTGATACACGTATAATCAGCTTCAACATGTATTTGTTTATTAATCACTTTTTACATATGCAACATGAGTTCTAACTGACGACTCAACAGCCAATCACACATCCAAACTTCCTGACTCGTTTGCATTACCTATACTGAAACTAAACAGCCAATAGGAACAAAGAATATGTTGCTTCCGACATATGATTGGGTTAGTTAAATGTAAGAATACTACAATTAGCATTAGAAATATATAAATGTGTGTGACATATACTATGTTTTGAAGAGCATTCACTCCGTATTGTGTGTATGTGTGTATATATATATATATATTATAAAAAAAAAAAAAAAAAAAAAAAAAAAAATCGCACACAGAAAAACATGAATATCATTATAAAAATCCCTTTTGGTTCTAAGTTCAGTTTTGTAGTCTTCCCCAGTTACAAAGATATCTGAGATACATTAAATGTTGGGGTTGTAGATTCATTTGTAAAAAAAAAAAATCACATTTCAGTATTAACATGTTAATTGTTGAAATGTTTTTCGACGCAGTTGACTGATTTGATGTATCTGAACACAAGCATAATGTATTTAACTCTTGAACACAGTTGTTGAGATTTGAATCTTATTGAAATATACATTTGATTTAAACGTTATTGAATATTGTGTTCTGGATTGTATTTCCTCGTTCGTCACAAAAGTACGATCAAGCTCATTTCATGTTCTTGTGTCAGTCTTAACTCACTGTTTATTTCACTGTTACTCGTACTCGTTTTTTTTTTAAATGGTATCGTTGCATCCCTACTATCTGCGCCAGTATTACTAATTGTGCGGCTCACCTAACTAAGTAAATTATACGTCTTTTCGACGTACTTGGCAGTTGCCCATTTATACTTCCAGGAATCCCACCTATGTCGTGATTGGCCAGGTGGGCCAACAGATTGCAGTTGTTTTTAACAAGACACTGATCATGCAAACTGTATTTCACATAGAGCCCTGTAGGGGGAGGAGTATCTCTCTATATACACATATATATATATATATATATATATATAAATGAACTCACTGTTGCAGATGAACTGCTGGTTAGAACCACACGGTGTATTATTCCATTGTCCATTTGCAATTATTCCACAGTCATCTACACCATTTGGTTTTCCAGGAACCCAGTTCAGATAGAGCGCAGGTTCTCCTGAAGACCACTGCCATTTATCAAGACCCGTCTTCTGCAGCCCAATCCAGACATACTGAAGACTTCTATCACTCGCACTCTTGATCAGCTCATTCAAGTCATTCATGTTGTCAACGGTGGCCAGATCTGTGTATCTCTCTCTGCAGTGTCTCTGAGCTTCATTTCAGGTCTTCTTCTCATTTATAAAGTCATACTGACGGCTAACACATTCAGATACAGAACAGAGAGCTGTATACTCACAATGTCATATCTCTGGACTTTTGTTATTGTTTTTTTTGTCTCGAGCCACGTGCTCTCTGTGCCCTACCTTCCCTTCGTAATTGTGTAATTGTCTTCACCTGCTCCCTGTTAATTTAATAAATATACAAAAGGCAGGTAGAACCCGCCCGAGCTCTTTTCGTGGTTTTTGTTCTACCTGCCTTTTGTATATTTATTTTGCCAGTTTAAGATTAAATCTGTTTAAGTTTATTTCGAGTCTCGAGTCGTTCTCGAGAAACAGCGAAACGTGACAGGATGATCCGACCAACGTTCACACAAAACACAGGGCTTAAATACACAACGTAATTTACCAAATTAACAGGGAGCAGGTGAAGACAATTAAACAATTATGAAGGGAAGGTAGGGCACAGAGAGCACGTGGCTTGAGACAAAAATAACAATAACAAAAGTCCAGAGATGTGACAACAAGACTTCTCCGTGGTCTGTTCTGCTCAGGTCTTGAAATCAGAGTCTTTTGGCAGGCGAGCGTATTGGTTATAATAAGATATAGTTTTATTATATATAGGTTAAATACATTACAAATAAAACACTAATATAAAATAGAAATAAAAACAAAGTTGTATAATTTGCAAGCTCGGTCGTTCGGAGGCATCGTTCAGAGGCTGTCTGGCATCGGAGAAGCGTGTTGTCGAGGTGCAGCGTTGTCTGCTGGTTCACTTCTAAGTGCAACCCTCCTATATAGACTACAGGTGCAAGTCAACACTTTTTGGGAAAGTCCCGTACAGCTGGAGACCTCCCTCTCAAGAAGCTCACTATAAAAACACAGCCATCTTATCAGTCTGCTCTTCTGTGAAGATCTTTCTAAGATGTCCTCCTCTCCACGTTGGGAACTCAGCACTCAACGGTAACATTCCTATTCTTCAAAGTTCTTACTAATACATATTTTATCTCTGGCTATACTTTAACTAAATGCTACATATATCATACCTAATGTCTTTTCTCAATAAACTACTTTTACACATGATGCTGTGGTGGTCTTTCTTTCTACTATTCAATAAAGTGAATACAATACCATGTGTACTGTGTATCTTATTAATACTTATTAAATAAAAGAATACAATATTCTGTGTGGTCTCTTCTTCTTGATAAATCAGTAACACATCCCAATGTGTTTACAATACAAGGTATCACTCAAATAAACAAGGCAAACTTACAAAATTGGGAAAACGTCCCGCTTTCCTCAACAGTATCAATATTAGTACTGCACCACTGTGTATGTTGCATTTTATTTCTGAATTATGTTCAGGGTTGTTATATTTAACTTATATTTATACTTCATATAATGTTGAGTTTAATCGACAACAATGACTCTGAGAACAAAACTGAAGAAAAACTAGTACTTTATATTTGATAGAGAAAAGGCCTTAGATATTATTCAGCATTTGATCTACTGTGTGTGTATTGTATGTTTTTTTATAGTTTTTTTTTTTTTTTAATGGATCATTGCATTCAATCAAGATCCAAGCCGATACCTGCATTAAAGTCGTCATCCGGGGATTAAACCAGTCTCGAGCCCGACTCCATTGTGACGTGAAACATGAAAGTGAAAGTGATCGACTCTGGCTCCTCCTATCCTGTAGGACGTCAGCTCTCCGTTGCTATGCGACAGGAGCGGTAATCTAGAACACCTGAGGAAATCCCGAGGAGGCGTGGCTTCGAGCTTCACGCGCTTCAGTTTGGGACACAGATACAGTGGTCTGTGTTTGTTTCCACTAGCTGCTCGTGAAACGGAAGTTTAACACATTAGAAGTAAGGACGTCCTCGTATTTACTTCCGCGTTGAAAAATAAAGTGCTTAGGTGTGTGTTCGTTGAATGACCTCGTTCAAAGTACAAATCAAAGTACCGCGAGAGCGAAAGTAAAGAGAACACGGAACCGTCAGTCGATCTCGCGATACTTTGATGTTATGCACCTTGTACTTTACATGTGACGTTTACACCTGATCGTTTTTTCTGATCGAAAAGCCATCATTAACCAAATCATCATTTTAATGTTTATGCGGGGACATACATGAACATAAAGAGAAAACAAAGACATTTTGAGAAGTTGTCTAGAAACTGAACGTTTTGATCAAAGCAAGTCTTCAGCTGTGGAGCAGAAAGACACTTCCTTATTCATGTAAGTAAAGATTAAATACTGTCTTAATCATGAAACACTCATGAAACATGATCAAATATGAACAAACTTTTACAACTTTTTTATAATTGCATGTAAAAAGTGTAATAAGGTTGTGCTAAACTTACACTGTAAGAAATGTAATGAATAAATATATATATATATATATATATATATATATATATATATATATATATATATATATATATATATATTTCAATTTCAATTTCAATTTCAATTTAAAAAAACTTTATTTGTCCCCAGGGGCAATTTTAAGACATATTGAGCAGCACTATAGAATACATTTTAAATACAAATAAATACACAATACAGTTTATGAATTAATTACAAACAAAATTAACAAAATTATATATATATATATATATATATATATATATATATATATATATATATATATTGTGGGGCCTCGATGAACAGACACGAACCATAAAAGGGGAATCGCTCTAGAACCAGGTCGTAAAATCGCGCATCCTCCGCACCCCGGACCATAAAGACAATCAAGATGGTCAGCCGAGCGATGCAGAGCGCCGCAAAGTCTACCAAACACTCTCAAGGGACTGTCGCTGCAGGGAGCTCGGCCAATCCGAGAGTACCCACGTCAAGATTGGGATGATTGAAAACGCAACATCTGGTCGACAGCGCGATAACCCGTTCTGTGCACTGACCTGGGACCATTTCTACCAAGCCACCGAGTCAAAAGGTGATAAGACTCCCGCGGTGAATCAACGTGGTCAGGACAGCCTCACACTTTCAAACCCCCCAAGGAGGTTTGCTCTGTCCCAACATACATTCCTTAAAAGCGCGCCTTTTTCCTTTTCGCTTTTTCCTTTTACAATAAAGGAACTGCCAGGACACACATAAAACTACTAAACGAACAATCTAAATGCTTTCCTTTCAAACAAATAAAGGTTCATCTGTAAATAACTGCTTCATAAATGTTTTGGGATGTATGTAGGAATCGCTATATACTCTTTAAATAATCCTCTAACAGAGAGCGTTCCATAAGCGCTAGATAATGCATGTTTGATATCAAATTGAAGCTTACGATGTTTCCAATATCGTGGTGAATGAATATGTGTGTTTGTGCAATGCACAACAGTGTATTCCACTTATAAGCTTTTGATAAGGAACAGAAGTGCAGAATGTCAATTCTAACTGGGATAAAGTATGCACGAACCCGGAGTCGAAAGCAGGCGTGGACATGCCCCTTCGACCTCGGGATTGGACAACTGCCCAGGGCACGGCCCAAAACTTGCACCTCAAAACGCAGGAACAGAGCTCTCTGAGCTGAGTTGAGTTGAGAACGAGAAGAATCGGAGTCGGAGTCGAGTCGAGAAGAACTCTTCGAACCACCGGGGGGAATTGGTCGCTGCAGGAATCGCCACGGAAACAGAGAAACCGGAACTTGGAGAAGTCAGAAGACTCGAACTAGAACGACCCGATACCCTCGACTCCGGTCCGCTCCGTCACATCACTCCACGGACACTCACTGCCCTTTCCATAACCAACCCGGTTCATCCAAAGCGAACCACCAAGCTAGAGAGACTTCATTCAAACGGCCCGGGAAAGCCCGACCACGTCATCCCACGGACGAGCCTGCCCAATCAGCACGCCGGGATTTCCCCAGACACGCCGAGTGGTAAAACTACCTTTCCGTCTCTACTGAATTGGCGCAGACACATATAAGCGAGGCTAAACCTAACTTTGCTTTGTTGGTGCTCTTAGTGCGATCTCAGAACTAGCTAACAGACTTTGGACAGACATTTATCCATTTCCCTTGAAAACCCTACATATAATGGTGGAGAATCAAGGCGGGCAAGATTTGATTTTCAGTTCATAATTCATAAATTTGTGAGTCGTGATTTCGTGGTTTTTCTATTTTATCCGGAAGAATAGATTAAGACACAGAGACAGATTGCTGTTATTTCGTACCTCTATTTTGACATGCGAACACGTAAAAGTGCGTGTGATTTGTGAAGACTTTGAAAACTGCAGTAATTGTAATATTTGTCCATAGAGACAGATCCGCGTTAGAGCGCGTTGAGGGAAAAAGCAAGCGTGTTCCTTGTTTATTTTCCATAAGGCCTTTGTTGATCTATGACAGTGCGAGTTCCACTGTCATATGAATCTATTTCCTCCCTGGCAAAAGCTTAGAAGTAGCTAACTAAGTAATCCTTGGCCATTTAGTCACTGGAAGAAGTGAAACCGAGCGTAACGCAGAGAGCGTCAGAACGCGGAAGTTATATGGGAGAAGAAAATTCTTGATCAAGTGAATAAACTGTGCAGACCCGCCGCGGTCCGATGACGTCATTGTTTAATTGCAGTATATGTATGTAAAAGTGCCTCACTTTTAGCAAGTGAAGTTGTCAGTGCTAGACGAAGCTGATCGAGTTTACTCGTTGCGAAATGCGCCGCTATTTCGGGTGGGCCGAACTCGTATAATAGCGAATTGCACGTATCCATAGCAACGACGCGGAAGTCCTAGGACGCCGTTTCCGAGTTAACTTCAAAGTGCGCAAGCGCAGTCCTCCTCCAGTTCTCCAAAACAAAAAAAAAGGAGAAGAAAAGAAGGAAGGACCGCCTGTTACAGGAGAACGAAACGCCCAGCTATCCCTTCTTCCTGTTCTGTGTTGTCTTCTGTTCTCTGTCGTCCTGTGTGTGTTTACTAATTGTCTCCCCAGAAACGCCAGTTAGAAGCACACCCACCAGAGGATCACAGTTACAGAGAACCACGCCCACCTGACACCTCACATTTAGCATCAACTGACACCACACATCTACACCTCTGTCTTTCCTTGCTGTTGTCTGTTCTGCCTTGTTTGGTTGTTATTTTCTTCCAGGTCTGTGTCAGTCACGTTTCCAAATCCCCCTCGCCGCACCAAAACATGTCTCACACAGCAGACAACGTTGGTCACTGGGAAGACCTGGAAACATGGCTAAGTGTTGCAACCAGCAGCCTCCTACCCAAGGCCGCGGAAACACTAAAGCATCAGACCCAGGAACAGCTGGATGACAACCTAACAAGTCTAATGAAACAGGACCCAAGCCAAGGCTACAACAACAAAGAGCTAGCAAAGATCACCTGCTCCCTAAGTCACACCCTCATCGCTACCCTCAAACTGAGTGACAGGCACGCCGCCGATCTCTGACATGCGCACAGCGACGCATCAAACAGCTGGAACTGGAGGCTCAGGAACAACAGGAAAAGCTGGATGAGGAGAGAAAGGACCCAGAGGAGATCACCACGCTCAAAGCCTTGCTAGCAGCTTCCACACAAGAGGTGAAACAAACCAAAAGAGACTTTGACAATGCTGCCAACAACCTCCAGTACGCAGAACAGCTACTGGAGAAGGCAAAGACTGACATTAGAGACAAGGCCGGCAGAATCAAAGCCCTCGAGACTCACTTGAACCAGTCAAGGAATGAGATCAGCCGCCTAGAACAACAGCTGGACTACGTCAAAGAGGAATCCGACAGTGTCAAGGAGGAACTGACACGCCTACGACCTGCGCGCTGAGCCACCGAGGACACGAGAGGCACCAAAGTCACCCCTGCCAAGTAGGACCGGGTCTCCTGTTCTTGTACAGGCAAGTGAACAAAGGGGGAAAGAGGCGATGCTGAAACACTCACCAGCTCCCTCTGAAGAGACATACCTCGCGAGAAGGCCAAGAGAAACGGGCCCAGCCAGCCAAAGAGCATCACACGGCCTGGACCTAAAAGACCTCGACAAGATCGCCAGGAACATCGTCAAGTTCACCCCAAGTGTGCCAGGTAGTCCAGACATTCAAACCTATCTACAGGACGTCGAATTCCATCTGGAAGTAAGACCTCACGTCACTGATAAAGATAGACTCTATTTACTGCGAGCAACATCAAGCCCTGATGTACGCAGCTTCCTGGACCGGCAACCAGCCCAGACAAAGGCTGATTACCACCTGCTCCGAGAGGCTCTCATCAAGGAATTTGACGACCCCGAGTCAGAACAAGGACTAGTAGCCGCCCTGGAGATCAGACAAGGCCGTCATGAGTCTCCACAAGCCTACTACAGCCGACTCAGGAGAGCATACTTCGGAACTCGCAACGAGCCCGAAATGGAACAAGACATGAACTTTAAGACTCTCTTCCTCAGGAACCTACATCCTGGGGTAAGCCACCATCTAGGCGTGCTAGCATGTCCACGCACAATGACCATTCAGCAGCTGCGCAACTTGGCACACAAAGCCTACAGCAAACAAAAGATGGCTGCAGAGAAAGGCGCTAAAGCTCCGACGGTCCTCGACTTCAACACACAAAGTCACGGACTGCCTCTAGAGGGCACCCAACATCAAAACAGCTTCAAGCCGTCAAGAAAAGAGTGGAACGCGTCCAACAGAGAGCAAGACTTCCACGCAGGTACCAGACCCAAGCAGAGAAACGGCCGCTGGGAGGGACCACGTGAACGACAGCGCTCGCCTGGACGCCACTGGGAAAAGTCATGGGACAGTTCAAGACCGCAGGAAGGTCAGTGGGAGAGATCATGGAATCAGTCAACCTCCTTTAGAAACCAAAGGGGGAAGAGCTCCTGGGATGGCAACGGAACCTCCACGGGAAGAGCACAAACACACCCTGGAGCAACCAGCCCAAGGAATCAACGAAAGAACTTTCAAACTGAATCCACACAAGAGCAAAAGGCATCACCGTTTTTTTACTCACAAGAACTGATGAAGAGCATGATGAGAGAGTTTTTCCAGCAAACGAAGGAAGATTGGAAGTGGGAAAAGAAAGAGAAGCCGGATTCAGCCTGACTGGCAGCCGGACGAGACAGCAGCGACCACCCGACCCAACCAGACACAGAGAATAGCACTTCCTCCCCGCACACTCAAAGAACCATAATGACCATAACTTCAGATGGACGAGAAATCCTACCTGAAACCCCAGCAATCGAGTTAGCCCCTAACTCACCATATGATGCTTCAAACCACGGCATCATCCAACAAACACCTGCCGCTGAAACCACTCTGGTTCCTGAAAGTGCTGTCCTGGTCGTCTGCCACTCGTCCGAAGGACTGCAGATCAGCCCTGATATCCTCCCCATCTCATCCCAAACTCCAGTCCCTCAACTCCTGGGTGATCTCATTGAGAGAGGTATAGCAAGAAAGTTTTACCTCTCCATCATCATCGAACGCCACATCAGGGTCGAAGCCCTTCTGGACACAGGAGCTGACATCACACTAATGTCAGCAGAACTCCTCGGAAAAATCCAGGAAGGAGCAAAGACATTAAATGGCCCCCTCAAACTTCAAAGATGTGAGCTGAACCTTCAAGCATACTCCCACACGGGTCTACAACTGACACAAGTGGCCCCAATCCACCTAACTGTGGGTCCGATGAACCTCATCCACCCAGTCTACATCTCACCCCTAAAGACTTACCCACTGCTAATCGGAAAGGACCTGCTTAATCGCTTTAAGCCACTAATAGACTTTAAGCACTTGAAGTTGTGGACACAAGTCCGTGAACCTCTGCCCTTCCAGTCAGTAAACGTTCAGGAGCTGCAGTGCCAAGCCACAGACACCACTGCCCGTTTACAGACCGCCGAGGCAATGTCAAGGTCACAAGCAATTTCAAGTCCAAGCAGCAAGAACCAAGACAAAGACTTCAATGACCAAACAGATGCCCTCGCTAAAGCAGGTGCATTACATGGAGAGTCTTGGACGTTCCATTCCCACCCACCCGACCCAGCTGTGGCAGCCATCACCCGCTGCCAACACGCCACTGGCGTTGCGAACCCCACCTCCTCCCGTATCTCCATCTCACCACAGTTTGCTGCTGACGATCTCAGTACCCTTCCAGCATCGGATCCAGCACTTCAAACCATCACCGCACACATTTCTGACCCAGCTACCGCCCACGTTTCTGCCTTCGACCTAGCCACCTCCTCTGACCTCCGCCACCTGCACTCCATCAAGCACATGCTGCATCTCAAAGACGGCGTTCTCACGTATGTCCCTGAGCCACTCGCTACGCCACGGCTCGTAGTGCCTCAGAGCTAAAGGGGGATAATGTTGACATACGCCCACGATGCACCATGCGCTGGACACCATGGCGCCAAGGCCACCTATGAGACACTCAAACAGGTTGTATTCTGGCCTGGCATGCAGCAAGACGTGGCGGAATACGTGAAAGGATGCCTGGTCTGTTGCCAGTTTCAACCGGCGAATGCAAATCACCGCGCACCACTGCAAAGGAAAGGAATGGCCTTCCCATGGTCAGACCTCCAAATAGACTGGGTAGGACCCCTGCCATGGTCAACACGAGGTAACAAGTACTTCCTCAACGTGGTCTGCGAATTCACAAAGTGGATAGAGTGCCTCCCAGCTCCGAATGACACGGCAGAAACAACAGCCTACCTCTTGATGAACCATATTCTCAAAAGATTTGGAATGCCCTTGAGTGTCAATTCAGACCGAGGAACTCACTTCACCGCTGAGGTCATGCAAGAAATGTGGAAACTCCTGGGTGTGCAAGCCAAGCTGCACATAAGCCACCACCCAATCTCTTCCGGACAGGTGGAACGTGCCAACAAGACAGTGGTCAGCATGCTGAAGAAGTACGTGTCCGCCAATCAGAAGGATTGGGATGTCAAACTTCCCCTGGTACTAATGGCCATCAGGTCCACTCCTCACCGGTCCACCGGAGTACCCCATTCGAAATGATGACGGGAGGCGCATGACACTACCCTTACACCTGCTGTACCAACCGGTGACATGAACCCCGTCACTGCCTACACCACGCATCAGTACCTAGAAGAGTTGCATCAGCACCTGAGAACGACTTTCGCCTTTGCACAGCAACAACTCCAAAGCAGCGCGGAAGGTCGTAAGGCTTACTACGACAGGAAAGCCTCATATCAGGAACTTGAGGTCGGAGACAAAGTGTGGTATTACAGTTTCGCCCAACCACGGCCAAACACCTCTCATCGATTGTCAAAGAAGTTCCTACCTCACTGGACGGGACCCCACGAAATCGTAGACAAACTGTCACCTGTTGCCTACCGAATCAAAATTCGACAGGGGCGCAGCGAGCCAGCCCTGCGATGGGTACACCGGAACCAGATAAAGAGGCACCAGGGCTCCAAGAGACAAGAAAAGGGGAAGACCAAACCCACTGACACGGACCGACTAGCGCACCTCACTGATGTAATTCCCCACACACTAGGGAAACACATAGCCAGGTTTTCAAACACAACACCTACACGCTCCTTCACCGCACTGCTAGAACCAACACTCTAGTAACAAGGAGTTTCTCCACACATGTGACCATTGTTTGTTGTCCTAACCTCACTCAATGTCCTTGTGTCCCTTCTGTGTTGTCTTTTCCCTTCTCTTTCTCTCTCTGTTTCCCTTTTCCCCTCTAGGCCCTTTTTCAGGAACACCCTTAACCATTCCCTCACATCAGGTCCTGACAATAAGATTGACTCCCCATCAAGTCCATAGATTGAGCGCAAATGTCGTACCAAGTTTCTCACCCGATCTGCCCAAATTCCAAATCTCTGCACCACAGTTCAGTTAGCGATGGAAATGTTGTTTGTGGATGTCTGTTCTCTCTGTCCATTGTTCCAGTGCCCGATGACGTTCGCAACGGGAACCTCATCGCGCAAAAGGGGGATGTGGGGCCTCGATGAACAGACACGAACCATAAAAGGGGGAATCGCTCTAGAACCAGGTCGTAAAATCGCGCATCCTCCGCACCCCGGACCATAAAGGCAATCAAGATGGTCAGCCGAGCGATGCAGAGCGCTGCAAAGTCTACCAAACACTCTCAAGGGACTGTCGCTGCAGGGAGCTCGGCCAATCCGAGAGTACCCACGTCAAGATTGGGATGATTGAAAACGCAACATCTGGTCGACAGCGCAATAACCCGTTCTGTGCACTGACCTGGGACCAGTTCTACCAAGCCACCGAGTCAAAGGTGATAAGACTCGCGGTGAATCAACGTGGTCAGGACAGCCTCACACTTTCAACCCCCCCAAGGAGGTTTGCTCTGTCCCAACATACATTCCTTAAAAGCGCACCTTTTTCCTTTTCGCTTTTTCCTTTTACAATAAAGGAACTGCCAGGACACACATAAAACTACTAAACGAACAATCTAAATGCTTTCCTTTCAAACAAATAAAGGTTCATCTGTAAATAACTGCTTCATAAATGTTTTGGGATGTATGTAGGAACCGCTATATACTCTTTAAATAATCCTCTAACAGAGAGCGTTCCATAAGCGCTAGATAATGCATGTTTGATATCAAATTGAAGCTTACGATGTTTCCAATATCGTGGTGAATGAATATGTGTGTTTGTGCAATGCACAACAGTGTATTCCACTTATAAGCTTTTGATAAGGAACAGAAGTGCAGAATGTCAATTCTAACTGGGATAAAGTATGCACGAACCCGGAGTCGAAAGCAGGCGTGGACACGCCTTCGACCTCGGGATTGGACAACTGCCCAGGGCACGGCCCAAAACTTGCACCTCAAAACGCAGGAACAGAGCTCTCTGAGCTGAGTTGAGTTGAGAACGAGAAGAATCGGAGTCGGAGTCGAGTCGAGAAGAACTCTTCGGAACCACCGGGAGGAATTCGGTCGCTGCAGGAATCGCCACGGAAACAGAGAAACTTCGGAACTTGGAGAAGTCAGAAGACTCCGAACTAGAACGACCCGATACCCTCGACTCCGGTCCGCTCCGTCACATCACTCCACGGACACTCACTGCCCTTTCCATAACCAACCCGGTTCATCCAAAGCGAACCACCAAGCTAGAGAGACTTCATTCAAACGGCCCGGGAAAGCCCGACCACGTCATCCCACGGACGAGCCTGCCCAGGGATTTCCCCAGACACGCCGAGTGGTAAAACTACCTTTCCGTCTCTACTGAATTGGCGCAGACACATATAAGCGAGGCTAAACCTAACTTTGCTTTGTTGGTGCTCTTAGTGCGATCTCAGAACTAGCTAACAGACTTTGGACAGACAATTATCCATTTACTTTCCAACCCGTGAATGTGTGTATGAATGCATGTGTGTGTGTGTGTGTGTGTGTGTTTATGTTTAGTCTTCTCAGTGTAGTCTTGTCAAATAGTAGGTACTGTTTAATAAATTGTGTTTCATTATTACGAATTCTTGTTTGTGTGTTATGTAACTGGAAAGTCAAACTCATGCCCAGATCCGTTGTTACCTGCTCGAGGTAAAGCGAAGATCAGATAAACGAGTAAACAAGTCCAATTGATTTATTTTGCTGATCACAGAGTAAATTCATATTGGTAACATACATTTAAATTGCCCTAAAACGCTGGACGTATTAGGTGATTTAAAGGTATACTTGAATTGCATACCAACGTGAATCTTTTCAGATTCAATTCCCCAAACTTGAATTGAGAGCTGATTCAAATGACAATTCATAATTATCATAATTAAAATTAGGTGTGAAAACCCTACAATATATATATATATATATATATATATATATATATATATATATATATATATATATATATATATATATACTATATATATATATATATATATATATATATATATATATATATATATATATACTGTATATATATATATATATATATATATATATATATATATATATACTGTATATATATATATATATTACTTGTGCATTCTCACTTCTTTTTTATTTAATATCAGGTTATTATATAATCTTGAGCCAGATTCACTTCTACATTTATTAATAGATAAACTCATATCATTGTAACACTGACTTTTCTTAGTTTGCGACGTTGTAAAATTCATAATTATCTAATGGAAATTTCATTTGTATAAATCAAAGCTAACAGCCATCAAACTCAGAGTTTTAGTATATTTTTATATTAAATACGATCAAGCTGAAATTAACTATTAATAATCATTATTGACATAACTAGTGAATCACAGCAATTTAATCACCGTCGTCTGAATATGAGATGAACGACATGAGAATAATAGAAAAGTGATTTGTTAATGTTATTTCATTTCAGAGAGACATACCAATTGATTCTTTATAAAACAGAACAACTTAAATGTTTAATAAAATGACTTATAACAATATGAACTGTTTATTTAGTTACTGTAGTTTTTGTGATTGTTTGTTATTTCCATTTAGAGTCAGTGTTGAAGATCAAACTGTTCAGATCCATCATGAATGAAACACAAACATCTCGAGATGAAGAGTATTCTCCAGCCTGCAGGTACTTTGAGGAACACAATAAAGCTTTTCTCTTATAGAAATAAAACCATGAACATTTACAAGTTTATTTATTATAATTTATTTTATATACAAATATTTTTAAGTATAATAAAATGATCTTGTAATATATTAAGATGATTCTGATTATAAAGTATAACATCTGTTCTGTTTCAGCTCAGTTCATCAGAAGAGATCAGAAGCAGAGCCCAGCTGTGTGTCTATGAAGAGTGACTGGTCTATGGATCGGCCAATAGAGTTTAAGAGTGAAGATTCACAGCCTGGACTCAGGTATGACAATTATATGATGTTTTGATTTACAATTTATATTATCATATTTTATTAAATTTAAGTCAATAGTTTTTGTACATACACTGTATGAAATGTTGAATATCTCTCTTTTTTCTGTTTTAGTTCAGTTCATCAGAAAAGATCAGAAGAAGAGTCCAGCTGTGTGTCTATGAAGAGAGAGACATCTGTGATTCAGTCTTTAGATTTTAAGAGAAGAGTCCTCGACAAACTTAGATCAAATCTGCTGAAGAAGTTTGAGTGTCTGTGTGAGGGAACAGCGACGCAGAGAAACCCAACACTGCTGAATGAGATCTACACAGAGCTCTACATCACAGAGAGTGAGAGAGGAGAGATCAATAATGAGCATGAGGTGAGACAGATTGAGACACAATCCAGGAGAGAAGCAACAGAGGACACAGCCATCAAATGCAGTGACATCTTCAGACCTTTACCTGGACAAGACAAAGACATCAGAACTGTGCTGACAAAGGGAGTCGCTGGCATTGGAAAAACAGTCTCTGTGCAGAAGTTCATCCTGGACTGGGCCGAAGGGAAAGAGAATCAGGACGTCCAGCTCATATTTCCACTTCCTTTCAGAGAAATCAACTTGATGAAGGACAAAACACTCAGTCTTTTAGATCTTCTTAACGACTTTTTCCCTGAAACTAAAGAAATGGAAATATCCAGCGATGAATATAAAGTGTTGTTCATCTTTGATGGTCTGGACGAGTGTCGTCTGTCTCTGGACTTCAAGAGCAAAGTGAAACTGCGTAATATATCTGAGTCAGCCTCAGTGGATGTGCTGCTGATGAACCTGATTGTGGGGAATCTGCTTCCCTCTGCTCTCATCTGGATCACCTCCAGACCAGCAGCAACTGATCTTGTCCCCTCTGAGTGCGTCCATCGAGTGACAGAGGTACGAGGCTTCAATGAGCCACAGAAGGAGGAATACTTCAGGAAGAGGATCAGTGATCAGAGTCTGGCCGACAGGATCATCTCACACCTGAAGTCCTCCAGGAGCCTCTTCATCATGTGTCACATCCCAGTCTTCTGCTGGATCTCAGCCACTGTTCTTGAGAAGATCTTGAGTCGAGCAGAGACTGGAGAGATTCCTAAGACTCTCACTCAAATGTACACACACTTCCTGATCCTTCAGACCAACATCAAACATGAGAAAGACTATGAGAAGAATGTGACAGATGAAAACATGATCCTCAAACTGGGGAAACTGGCTTTCCAGCAGCTAGTGAAAGGAAACCTGATCTTCTATGATGAAGACCTGAGAGAGTGTGGTATTGATGAGACAGAAGCATCAGTTTATTCAGGACTGTGCACTCAGATCTTCAGAGAGGAGCTGGGCTTGTTTCAGGGGAAAGTCTTCTGCTTCATTCATCTGAGCCTTCAGGAACATCTAGCAGCTCTATATGTGCATCTCTCTTCTACAAACAAGAAGAGAAATGTTTTCAACCAAACCAAACACAGTCTATTGTCCAAGATATTTTACCAGAATAAATATAATTCACTATCTGAGCTGCATCAGAGAGCTGTGAACGAGGCTCTAAAGAGTAAGAATGGACACCTGGATCTTTTCCTGCGGTTTCTTCTGGGTCTCTCAGTGGAGTCCAATCAGACTCTCTTAAGAAAACTACTGACACAGACAGGAAGCTGCTCCTACAACAAAGAGGAAACAGTTCAGTTCATCAAACAGAAGATCAGGGAGAATCAGAGAAATTCAGAGAAATCCATCAATCTGTTCCATTGTCTGAATGAACTGGGTGATGATTCACTGATGCAGGAGATCCAGGGTTATCTGAAATCTGGAAAAATAAGAGAAACCAAACTCTCCTCTTCACAGTGGTCAGCTCTGATTTATGTGTTGCTGACATCAGAGCAGAAGATGGATGTTTTTGATCTAAAACAGTTTATTGGGAAACGAGATACAGGAGATAAAGTTCTTCAGTATCTGTTACCTGTGGTTAAAGAATCCAGATCAGTTCGGTAAGTAACACTGAAGATCAATACACTTTAAAAACATGTTCATGATATAGCTTGTTTTTACTAAAATTAATGTGAATGATCACATTTCTGGCAGTGAACAGGAGAGTTTTGGGAGACTCACTAAACCAGTCGATGAGGTCTTTGTGTGATCTGTGTAACAGTTCCTCCAGAATTTCGCAGCACTTTTTCAGATTTCTTTTTCTTCAACATTTATGCCAATATTTGTGCCATTTATTGTGGTGTTTTGCAGGAAAAATATAACATTCATCTGAAAATATATCAACATTCTTCTAACATAAAAAGAGATGACTAAAAATTAGAAACTAATATTATCAACAAATTATCAACATTTAACTTCACGTAACTCTTTAATATTAAATATATACTTTTTATTTTTTTAAGTACTCAATATTTGTTTTATTTTAATCTGTCTTTAGCATTTTAACAGAGCAGTAGATATTTAGCAATTTTAGAGCATGCATTAAGTAACTAATGCAAACAATGTATTAATGATAAACAGCCAAGTAATTATTTCAAATTGCATAAACAGTTTATCAACAGAATGCCAGCAGTGCATGATAAAGAAAGAAAAATGCAACCAATGCATTAACTTTTGCAATCAGACTTCAGGACCAAGTATAAACACACAACCATTCAAGATTCAAGATTTTATTTGTCCCATACAATTTGTAGAAGTACAACTTGTAGTGAAATGTTATTCTGGTAAATTCCAAGACTGTGCAGAGGAGAAAGAAAGAAATGTATTTAAATGTTGAATGTAAAATAAATACTTACAACAACAAATACATCAAAATAACAATATATAATGACAATAAAATAAAGTGTAAAATATATGTATGTACATGTCAGAGAAATATGTCACCCCAAAAATCTTAAAGTATTGGACATGTCAAAGAGTCTTCTGCAGATTTACATCGGTCACAAATAGGAGAAATGGCAGGAAAAAATCTGTGCAGTTCTAATTTTGAATAATGCACTCTATGCATCATTTTAAACTGAATTAATTGATGTCTAGAATAAATAGAACAAGATCAAATCCTGCTGAGGCCCTCCTCCCAAAGAGTCAATTCGATTTTAAATCACTAGAAGTTAAGTGTCCCCAACCAAGCAAGCCAGAGGCGACAATTCAATTCAATTCAATTCAAGTTTATTTGTATAGCGCTTTTTACAATGGCTATTGTTCCAAAGCAGCTTCACAAAAGCAAATTATTACATAACAAAAGCAAATCATTCCACAGACAAAAGCAAGTCACTACACAACAGGATGCGTTACAAAACAGCAGGATGAATTACAATGCAGAAAGTTCAAGATAGAATTAGTCCAGACAGAAGGTTGAGTTTTCCTCGACGTCATCGCTGGAAGGTCATCTCCTCACTGGGTCCACTGGAGAGGCTCGGTAACTAGATGCCTTGGGATGTACATCCCGAGGTGGAGACAAAAGGATAATTAGAGTAGCGGCCATTCATACTATTGGGAATCACAATGTACTGTAGCATAGGTTTATGTTAATCTTTACGAGTATGCTTTGCTAAAAAGATATGTCTTTAGCCTAGACTTAAACTGAGAGAGTGTGTCTGATCCCCGAACATTTGCAGGAAGGTTATTCCAGAGTTTGGGTGCCAAATGTGAAAACGTTTCGACCACCTTTAGTAGACTTTGCTATCGAGGAACTACCAGGAGCCCTGAGTTTTGAGATCTTAAAGAGCGTGACGGGTTGTAGCTTGACAGAAGGCTGGTCAGATAAATGGGGGCTAAACCATTTAGAGCCTTGTAGGTCAGTAACAGTACTTTATAATCAATTCGGAAATGAACAGGCAGCCAGTGCAGGGAGGATAAAACTGGGGTTATGTGATCATATTTCCTTGTCCTGGTAAGAACTCGAGCGGCTGCGTTCTGCACTAACTGAAGCTTGTTTATTGAAGATGCTGGACAACCAGCGAGCAGCGCATTACAGTAATCCAGTCTAGATGTCATGACAGCGGCAAGGAAACAAAACCCCATGCATACAGAATGGAGAAAAAAAAAACCTTGGGTGAAACCAGACTCAGTTGGGGTCAGTTCTCCTCTGACCGGACGCCCAGCACTTAACTTCCAAACTTTTAAACGCAGCTGTGTCAGATAGTGTAAATGACTTAGTGTGTGTGTGTATGTGTGTGTGCATCAGGATCTGGTGATCTGTCGACGGGCGCATCTAGGTTTTCTGGTCTAATGAACATAATCTGTTTGCTGATCCACCATCTAGTCTGGTTACAAACTGTGAAAACAGATTGAGAAAGAGACAGGACTAATATTAGCGTAGATGCCATTCTTTTTACGATGTCACAAGTACATTGTATTGTAGGAGTAGTGTTCCCGGTTCCAGCAAATCTAAGTAATGCAGCCTAAAAATCCTTTAACGGATTTGAATAATAAAAGGCGTGTTGGTGTGTTATGTGTAGGCTAAGTTAAAAAGATGTGTCTTTAATCTAGATTTAAACTGGCAGAGTGTGTCTGCTTCCCGAACAGAGTTAGGGAGATTGTTCCAGAGTTTAGGTGCTAGATAGGAAGAGGATCTGGCGCCCACAGTTGATTTTGATATTCTAGGTATTATCAAATGGCCAGAGTTTTGAGAATGCAGCGGACGTGCAGGACTATAATGTGATAAGAGCTCGCTCAAGTATTGAGGAGCTAAACCATTCAGGGCTTTATAGGTAATTAATAAGATTTTAAAATCTATCCGATGATACCGGGCTAATATGATCATACTTCCTAGTTCTAGTAAGGACTCTGGCTGCTGCGTTTTGGACTAGTTGAAGTTTGTTTATTAAGCGTGCAGAACATCCACCCAATAAAGCATTACAATAATCTAACCTCGAGGTCATAAACGCATGAATTAATATTTCTGTATTAGAGGTTGAAAGCATAGGTCGTAATTTAGATATATTTTTAAGATGGAAAAACGCAGTTTTACAGATGTTAGAAACATGATTTTCGAAGAAAAAATCAACCCGACCAACCCAGCTGCATTTGAGCATCTTCTCTTTGGTGGGCCTAATATGTGTCTCTTGTAAGTACATAACATTGGCAGATAGTGATTTTAAATGTGACAATACTTTAACTCGTTTAAGCACATGACCCAGGCTACGCACATTCCAGCTGGTAAAGACCACTGCCTCTTGAAGGTAAATTAGGATTCATACAAAGGTTGAAAATGAAAGATATACACCCTTTGAAAACAAGCATGGAAAGTGCTTATAATAATAAATAATAATAAAAAAAAGAACTTGCACAAAAAGAGAACCAAGAACATTACCCTCCTACCCCCGCCCCACTTTCCCAAACAAAGCGAGAATACACACCCCTGAGATTCACTGAGGGATTGCGGATCATCTGAACAGTAAACTACAGCTTAAGAGAAAAGCCCAGAAGCTCTCTCTCCAATCAATCAATCAATCAATCATTTTTATTTATATAGCGCTTTTAACAACACAGGTTGCATCAAAGAACTGTACAGTATAATGTACAGGGATGTATAATGATGAGAGTGAATCACATGAACACATATCATAAACAACAAAAAACAGTCAAACTAATGCGTCACTCTAAGCGACTGCTGAGTAGGAGTCACGTACCACTGCATATACTGTATATGAGTTATATTTAAGACAGCACCCCAGTGAGTGTCTCACGGTCTTGAGGAAAACACCTTGTCAGTAGTGCCGTGGGTGAAGCGTAGTTTCTCCGGGTAGGTGATCCTTAAACTGGCACTCTGTAGATGCTTCCGAACATCCCTAATTTCAGCCGGAAAATCTGGAAAGATGTGTATTGGTCTGCCCTCGTAGTGAAAAGGAAACTGTTGAAGAACCAGTTGAAGTATTTTTTCTTCTTTGGAAAGTGATGAATCCATAAATTGTTTTATGACAAAGGGCTTCATTCTCTGACTGTATTTTCGCACACTTCTGCTCAATGTGACAGAGCAGACGGTCAAAATCTGCAGTAGCATTTACAACCTCAATTGATTCTATCCCAGAGCCTCAAAAAAGATGCCTGAGTGGACACCAAAGATGCTTCCACAAAAAACTAATCAGTCTGTCATCGTTTTGCTCATATTCTTTAATGTCAAAAGAATACTGCTAGATTCAGACTCGAAACCAGACTCAGAGACAGATGAGGCCTGTTCTGCCATCTCCAGTGGTGACTGAGCAGGAGGATCATTCAATGGTTCACCATTTCGGTGTTAGGTTTTGTCATTGTATAGTCCTTTACTAATCAAAGTTATGTAAAGATACAAGTGAAACCCAGAGTAATCACAGTAGTGACCGAAAAATATAAAATATATAGAGGAGCTTCGCTAAAACACGACTACTCCATTCAGTACTTTTTGTTCAATCTAATAGTTTGTCTTGTTCTTTACTCAGGCTATGTGGATGCAATCTCACTGCTCAGTCTTGTAAAAGTTTATCTTCAGTTTTACAATCCTCAAACTCAAACATCCTGAGAGAGCTGGACCTGAGTAACAATGACCTGCAGGATTCTGGAGTGAAGCTGCTCTCTGAAGGACTGAAGAGTCCAAACTGTCATCTGGAGATTCTGAGGTAAAGGCTTTCAATGAAAAAATAAGAAAAATGTGTTTATCAAATTGAAAAGCTTGCAATGTTGTTTTAATGTAATGATCTAGTCTGGCTCTATATTTACTTATATGTGATCCTGGACCAAAAGGAAAACAGTTGTAAGGGTCAAGTTTTCAAAATGAAGATTATTACATAATCTTAAAGCTGAATAAAGCATTCATATGTTTATTTTTGATGGTTTATTAGGATGACAAATATTTCCAAGAGAGACTTCCAAGAGTCTCTCCAAGAGACAAATATCTGCAAATCTTAGGTTCCAAAAAATCAAAATCAAAAAAGAAAATCACCTTTATAGTTTTATAAACGTTCTTAGCAATGCTTATTACGAATCAAAAACTATGTGTAGCCCTCTCCCGCTGTACGGCTCAGATAATGACTAGGGAAAATTTTAAATCAAATGAAAACAAAAAAAAATGTCTAGGCGAGAGTTACATCTAAATTACTCTGTGAATAGTGATTCACAAATTAACTCAAGAAATAAACATTCAAATACCACTCGGGTCTCAGATATCAGTATGAAATGTCAGACGTATGATAACTATAACCTGTATGACTTTTTTAAACTTGAGAAACACTTAACACACACACTTAAAGATGATTAATAAATGTGACTTCATTTTTCTCAGGAGCTTTTGTTTAATCACATGAGTGAGCAAGTCATTCAATTCACACAGTTTCAACAATATTTGGAAAACACAAAATAAAATATAAAAATAACCCAAAGTTCCTGTAAAACTCAATATTACCCAGCTGGGATTTTCAGTTCACCGTTGGCGCGCTAGTTGGAGCTCTTGTGATGAAACAACTGTAACACATTACTCATGAATCCAGGGAACTAGATTTCACTCATGGAATAATAATCGCGGACCCTTGATGAATGATGAGATGAAACGCACAGCCTCCATGACGACATCCTCGATGACGTTGCGCGAATCCAATGAACTTCTCCCTCCTCGAACATGCCAAACGAACTCCACGAAGATCCTCCTCCACCTCGCGACCCTGACTCGACGATCTCTCAGTCTCCTGAAAGACGACTCTGTAGTCTTCCCTAGCCGAAGCAGAACTCACGCGAGGCTGGGGTGTAGATGCGGCCTGCGCAAACTTTCTTCAGCACGAGCAGCGGCGTGATGTGTGATGCGTCTTCACTTAATATAGTCACAGAAACGTTTCTACACTTAGACCGTCACTGAAAATGTATATTAATGTAATGCAATGAGCTTCTTTCGCTCACACACTTTTCTTTACACCACGTTTCTCTGACTCTCAATCAAAAACCCGCGTAGCACGCACCACGTTCTTCTTTTTACCCCGCTCCTTGAACTTAAGGGGTCAAAATCCTTCGTTCTCATAGGACAAGATAATATTAGCAGAAAATACAACAAAATTAAAGTCCTTGTTTTAGTTCTCTGTATTACATACTGTTTACACTCTTTTAGAGAAATCTTAAAGGAACATATATAAAACAAACAAAACAAAAAAAAAAACAAATCAGCATAAAACATATTGTAACCAAACAAATTTCTCTTTTATCCCTCTTTTAAACAAACAATGAATTTAACAACCCAAACATTTGTGTAGGGCTCTACATATGTAACAAATTAGCTGAAAAAGGGTGAATATTTATAATTAATTATAGCTTGGTAATAATTAATAATAAATATTTGGATTCAATCTTAGTATTAATTGTAGAAGAACGTTCCAATTATTTCATCTGTTTGTCCACCGAGCAGACAATATATTTATTTATCAATTCTAGCAAAGGTTAGTTTCCAGGGCAAGGAAGAATAGTTTTCTTACCCTGCAGTATTAGCAGTAATTTAGCATGTAGCAAGGGTCAACATTCAGTGACTTCAAATTGTGAGCACCACCCAGAGACAGTTGATTGTGAATATAAGGGATTTAATATCTATAGATAACAGACAACAACTTAAAACACATATAAATAGGAAAAATGAAAGTAAGGAAGAGAGAGAGGGGAGCCAAAAATGGCAGTATTACCCATCAGTTAACCACAACCTAGTGAGAATCATCAAAGAATTAAAATTCACCTTAAAATGGGCTCAAACTTAAAAACACGCATCCAGCTAGTTATAAGAGTTACTTGCATTAGTTTTTGTTGCTGCAAAATAACTTTTTTAGGTGTGAGCTGCACATTTTACTCTGGTTCCTCTTGAAGGAAAGCCCATAGTGAGATGACAAAGTTATTTGAAGGTAACTACCAGAAGGTTGGAATCAAGAGTTGAATCTGTAGAGTATCCGTCTGAAAGAAAACTGGTGTGATGCACTTCATGATTCTATGAGGTAAATCATCATTTGAGGGAAAACGAGAGAATCATTTTGATACCAAGAAAGAACCTTCTAGGAGATATCAAAATAGAGATACACTCATAGACATGAATATAAGCATTTAGAGTCTAACTAAAGCAAATAAAGAGTGGTAACTAGTCTAATGAGTCTTTACTTAAGATCCTAATGATTTTTGGCATGAAAGAAAAATGTACAATTTTGACCCATACAGTCTATATGACAGTTCTATAAAAAATCATTTTAATTACATTTAATTTTGTACAGAGAATAGTATTTTATTCAGACCCACCTCTATTTCCTTTTTATCCTGTTTTATCAGTTTGAGTTTTGTAAGGGTCCACCTACCGGCCGGAATCCAGAGGCTGGTTGAAGGCTGGATGTGTTTAGACTCTTTCTAGCGCTTCTGCAAAATCACTTACATCAATTAATCTTTCATTTCCCTAATTTCAGTTCTGACGTTATATAATTTGATCTGACTCCAATTTTCGTGATTTTGGCTATATTAATTTTAATGTTACTGCTGATCCCTCTAGGTTTGATGATTGAATCCGAATCATTAATTAACTATAATACTTCCTACTTTCGACTTTTCGTTAGTTAGGAGTCTTAGAGACCTTGTTTGGCCAGAACAGACTCACGACACATCTGGGCTAGTCCAGGTCTTAGTCAGAGGCTACCCCGTAGATTGCTTACCTCAATGCAGCCATTTTCTCAATAGACTCAAAAAGAGTAATTTTTTATGCGTTCCCTAAGTAATAGCATGCTAAGCCAGTTTGGTGGCCAGAAGTCAAGATCTCAAAATCGTGCCCCCGGCTCCATCCATTGATCATTGATCTGACTCACCCTAGCACGCCAACAATGCAGAAAACCTCGGAAGTCACTAACCTACTAGAAAAGTTATTTCAGACTAAGTAAATCAAGCTTTACTTTTATTTAGCCAGGCAGTACTGTTTTCCAATTCATGAAATTTCATAACATTTACACAGCATTTACTGATCAGCAGTAAACCTGCTGCAGTTGGATCCATTCTTCCTTTAACTGTTTTTTTTTTATTTATACAGAACTGAATTACTGAAACTGGCATTTAAAATCTAAAGGAAGGCTGTTTATTTTCTTTTCAATCTAATTGTTTGTCTTGTTCTTTACTCAGGTTATGTGGATGCAATCTCACTGCTCAGTCTTGTGAAAGTTTGTCTTCAGTTTTACAATCCTCAAACTCAAACATCCTGAGAGAGCTGGACCTGAGTAACAATGACCTGCAGGATTCAGGAGTGAAGCTGCTCTCTGAAGGACTGAAGAGTCCAAACTGTCATCTGGAGATTCTGAGGTAAAGGCTTTCAATGAAACAAATAAGAAAAATGTGTTTATCAAATTGAAATGCTTGAGTCATTTTAATATTAGCTCTATATTTCTTTATATGTGACCCTGGACCACAAAACCAGTCTGAAGAGTAAAGTTTTCATCTTGAAGTTGAATATATAAGCGTTGAGGTGTTTTTATTTTTGATGGTTTATTAGGTTATGACAATATTTATCCAAGAGACAATTATTTGAAAATCTATGATTTGAAGCAACAAAGAAAATCACATTTATAGTTGTCTAAAAGTCCTTAGCAATGCACATTACAATTTTAAAAGTATGTTTTTAAACATTTAATTGACAAAAATAAATTGTCAAAATATTTTCATGGAACATGATTTTAACTTTAGATCCTAATCATTTTTGGCATAAAAAAATACAATTTTGACCCATGAACTCTATTTTTTTGGCAATTGCTTATTACATTATTCCCATGTGACTTGTACACAATAGAGGCAGTTTTGAACAGATAATATTTATATTGAGGCAAAATGCAATAACTTGATTGAATAAATAGTTGGACTGCACCTGTGATGGTCAGGTCAAACAATTTATTAAATTAAATTAATTCTGTTGGTAATAGACACTTAAATCTGCAATAAGTTTTGTGGCTGATGTGTGGAAAACTATTAAACAGAGAATTATGTAATATTTACTGTATGTGTTACAAACAGCACCTCTGTGGCTCTCTCCGACCACCACCGGAGGGAGCCCTAACCAGAGTACTGATCGCTCAAAGACTCAGTTTCCCACAACCCCGTGCCTTGGGCTGATTAGTGCCGCCAGGTGTTCCTCATTTCCATCACCCTTTATAATGAACTTCCCCACCATCATTGCGAAGTCTTGTTTGTTTCTACAACAATTCCGAGCGTTTATTCTTGTGTTTGATTACCTGTTGCCGACCTAGACCGTGTTTGTTTCTGTGATTGATATCTGCCTGCCTACCGACCTTCTGCCTGTTATCGTTTACGTCTTTTGAATCTCCCTTGTGTATTATCGTTTGCTCCTGTTTGACCCTGCCTGCCCGACCACGAATAAACTCAGTCGCATATGGATCTACCTGTCTTCGACCCGTCATTACAGAAGACTTCGCCACCACCGGATCCAGCAGAAATGTATCAGTTGATGTCAGAAGTCTCGTCCCAAGCCTCTATACTCGCCACGCACCAGCATCAGCTTCTTAAGCTCACCACTTTAACGGAGGAACTGGTGAGATTGATCCACACGTTAACTCTCGCTCCTGGGAATCCAAGCCAACATGCCGCTCAACTCGCTCAACCCGTTCAACCAACCGTGACTCCGCCTCAACCAAACCTCAATCCGCGTCTCAGTCTGCCCGACAAATTTGACGGATCATCCGCAAAATGTAAGGGGTTTTATTACAATGGTCTTTGTTTAATAGCTAACAACCCAGTTTATACCCCACAGAAGATAGCAAGGTTGCTCTGATCTGTTCTCTGCTCACTGGGAGAGCGCTCGAATGGGCCACAGCCACCTGGAAGGCGTGTCGTATGTCTTTTCCCTCTTACAACGATTTCATGCATGAATTCAGGGGGGTCTTCGAACATGTAGCCGGAGGGAAAGAACCCGGAGAACAGCTGCTCGCCATCTCTCAAGGTACCAGCACTGCCGCTGATTATATTCTCACCTTTCGCGCGCTTGCCGCCCAATCAGGTTGGGGTGAATCCCCTCTCAAGCTGATGTATCGAAAAGGCCTGAACACTGATCTACAAAAGGAACTGGCTTGTCGCGATAAGGGCAGATCGCTTGAGGAGTTCATGGAGATCGCTATCAAGCTGGATAATATTCTCAGAGCGCGCTACGGCAAGTATGCGAGTTTCCCCGTTCAAAACCCTGTTCGATCAATGGCACCAGAGCCCATGCAGATCAGTTCAGCCCACTTAGACTCCGAGGAGCGAGATCGAAGAGTGCGTGAACGCTTGTGTCTCTACTGTGGTCAGGCCGGGCACTTCCGAATTTCTTGCCCCACACGTCCTCAGCGCCATCAAGCTGCATCGTTAAAATCTCAAACTGAGATTCTTTTGAGATCCATGTCCAACTAAAAGTGAAACGGACATGGATTACCGCCGTTGCCCTCATTGATTCAGGAGCGGCCGGCAATTTTATCGATAAAACTTTTGCTGAATTTAACGGAATCTCTCTCGTTCCATGTGAACCTCACGTAGCAGTGGCGGCGCTAGACGGGCGTCCACTCGGACCTGGAAATGTCTCATCGGTCACGGAAACCCTAATACTGCAATCAAGCCCCCTTCATTCTGAATCTATTCGCCTTTTTGTAATCCAATCTCCCAAACATCGCATCGTCCTTGGACTACCCTGGCTTGAGATTCACAATCCCACCATATCTTGGGCCGATCATCAAATAACACATTGGTCAACAAACTGTCACAAGCAATGCCTGAACAATCCCATACATCAATCTCCCTCCAAGCCACTTCCCTCTGAAGAAAAGGTCACCGTTCCACCTGAACTTCCTGGTAAATATCAAGATTGAGCCATGGCATTCAGTGAAAAAGGTGCAACTCAACTACCACCTCACCGTCCGTATGATTGTGCCATTGACCTCATACCTGGACGCACTCCTCATCGAGGTTGTGTTTTCCCCCTCTCACAACCAGAATCAGAGGCAATGAAATCTTACATCGAGGATGAACTCGCCAAGGGATTCATCCGCCCCTCTACTTCACCAGCATCCATGAAGTTTTCTTTGTCAAGAAGAAGGATGGTAGCCTTCGCCCTGTATTGATTATCGCAGTCTGAATGAGGTCACAGTTAAATACGCTACCGCTGCCACTAGTACCAGCCTCCCTGGAACAACTCCGCAGAGCCAAGTTTTTCACGAAGTTAGATCTCCGAAACGCCTATACTCTGATCCGTATTAGAGAGGGAGATGAGTGGAAGACAGCCTTTTCCACAACATCCGGGCACTACGAATACCTCGTTATGCCGTTCGGGCTTGCGAACAGTCCGTCGGTCTTCCAGGCTTTTGTGAATGAGGTGTTTAGAGACATGTTAAATCAATTCCTCATCGTTTACATGGATGACATCCTTGTTTACTCCGATAGCCTCGATGCTCATGTCACTCACGTCAGGTCAGTTCTCCAACGCCTAATAGCTTCAGAAATGCGAATTCCACAAGACCCAAGTGGCTTACCTAGGGTACATCATCAGTGCGGAGGGGGTAACGATGGATGAGCACAAGGTTAAAGCAGTCGTGGAGTGGCCGCGCCCCTCCACAGTCAAGGAGTTACAACGATTTCTGGGCTTCTCTAATTTCTATCAAAGGTTCATTCACAATTTTAGTCTTGTAGCTGCTCCCCTCACTTCTCTAGTCAAAGGGAATTCACATCGCCTATCGTGGTCACCCGACAGCACCCAAGCATTTAACCTACTCAAAGAAAAGTTCACGTTCGCTCTGATACTCCATCACCCAGACCCCAACCGGGAGTTTATAGTTGAGGTTGATGCATCGAATGTAGGTATTGGAGCCATTCTGTCGCAACGTCACGGGCACCCAGCAAAACTTTACCCATGTGCCTACTTTTCTCGTAAGCTTAACTCAGCTGAGTGCAACTACGATGTGGGGGATAGAGAGCTCCTCGCGATGAAATCCGCTCTTGAGGAGTGGCGGCATTGGCTGGAGGGGGCAAAATTCCCGTTCACTATCCTGACCGACCACAGAAACCTTGAATACATCCAGTCCGCCAAACGTTTAAACTCACGACAAGCTAGATGGTCTCTGTTTTTCTCCCGATTTGATTTTAAGGTTACGTATCGCCCAGGCTCAAAGAACACTAAGGCAGATGCCCTATCCAGGCAGTTCGAGAACACCCCCTGCGAATTCTCTCGAGACCCCATTCTACCGTCAGCTCGTATTGTGGCGCCAGTCCAGTGGGACATCATGACTGAGATCTCTGAGGCACAACTTTCTGAACCAGCTCCCCCAGCATGTCCACCCGACCAAACTTATGTGCCTCAAGCTTTAAGACCAAGAGTTCTCCATTGGGTTCATGATAACCCCAGCGCCGGTCATCCAGGCATCACAGCCACCCTTCAGCTAGTCAACAACCGTTTCTGGTGGCCAACCATACGCTCGGAAACCATCCACTTCGTTCAACAGTGCGAAACATGCAACATCTCTAAAACCTCTCATCAACGCCCAGCAGGACTCCTACAACCTCTACCCATATCGGAAAGACCATGGTCTCATATTGCCATCGACTTTGTAACTGACCTACCGGTCTCCAATTCCTTTACCACGGTGCTCACGGTTGTTGACCGGTTTTCCAAGTCATGCAGGTTAATACCTTTGCCGAAATTACCCACAGCCTGGGAAACTGCTGAGGTGCTTTTGCAGCAAGTGTTCCACTTTTATGGCTTACCCGAAGACATTGTATCTGACCGTGGCCCACAGTTCACCTCTCGAGTCTGGCAAGCCTTCTGTTCTCAACTCAACATTAACGTGAGTCTAAAGTTAGGCTATCACCCCCAATCCAATGGTCAAGCTGAACGTCTGAATCAAGAACTGTCTCAATTTCTGCGGAGTTACTGCCACGACAATCAACACGATTGGAGCCGCTATCTAGTCTGGGCTGAGTATGCGCAGAACTCACTGAGAAAACAATCTACCGGGCTGACTCCTTTTCAATGCGTACTGGGCTTTCAACCTCCACTATTTCCCTGGTCTGGAGAACCCTCAGCACTACCCGCAATCAACTCATGGCTGCAAAGGAGTGAGGAAGTTTGGAATTCTGCTCACGTTCATCTCCGAGGAGCAGTCAGAAGGTTCCAAGAACAAGCCGACCGCCATCGCCGAGAGGGGCCGGGGTACTCACCGGGCGACTGGGTTTGGCTATCGACCCGGGACCTCCGCCTTGGCTACCCTGCAAGAAGTTAAGTCCAAGGTACGTGGGTCCTTTCAAAATCATGGTGGGGGCTCTGTTACGAATAGCACCTCTGTGGCTCTCTCCGACCACCACCGGAGGGAGCCCTCACCAGAGTACTAATCGCTCAAAGACTCCCACAACCCCGTGCCTTGGGCTGATTAGTGCCGCCAGGTGTTCCTCATTTCCATCACCCTTTATAATGAACTTCCCCACCATCACTCATTGCGAAGTCTTGTTTGTCTCTACAACAATTCAGAGCGTTTATTCTTGTGTTTGATTACCTGTTGACGACCTAGACCGTGTTTGTTCCTGTGATTGATATCTGCCTGCCTACCGACCTTCTGCCTGTTATTGTTTACGTCTTTTGAATCTCCCTTGTGTATTATCGTTTGCTCCTGTTTGACCCTGCCTGCCCGACCACGAATAAACTCAGTCGCATATGGATCCACCTGTCTTCGACCCATCATTACAGTATGGAAGTTTGAGGTTCAGTTCTTAATCTATGTGACAACTGCTAGAGATTGTTTACTGAATTTTGCCTTTTAATATCTGGGTTTTATGATTTTATTACTTAAAAATAACTGGCGTTTAGTGAAGTAAAGCCATATAAGTGTTTCTATAAGGCTGTGATGTTGCATGAAAACTATACAATCCAGACCTTCATTCATCAGTCCGAAAGTCTGGATACATGAGACTATCCTGGAATTAGTCAGCCTTTAAGAACAAGCAGAAGCTGGTTTCCTAAGTAATGGGTGGAAGAAAGAAAATTTAGAAAATTGCTTCAGATATCATGATTCTAAAAGAATAATTCAAGGCTTACATGGATATTTAATGAATAAAAGGATCACTGCTGTGTTTTCAGATTGTCTGGCTGTATGGTGACAGAGGAAGGCTGTGGTTATGTGTCTTCAGCTCTGACTTCAAACCCCTCACACCTGAGAGAGCTGGATCTGAGCTACAATCATCCTGGAGATTCAGGAGTGAAGCTGCTCTCTGAAAAACTGGAGGATCCAAACTGCTCACTAAATAAACTCAAGTATGTTATGCAGGAGAGGTTTTTGGGGTTTATTGTTTAACCCTTATGCAGTTTTTGTCCATTTCTGACCAGAGAATATTTTTTAAATTATAGCTTCACCCGAATGGTACACTGTAAAAATCTGTAAAAAAAAACGGTAAAAAGACTGGCAGCAGGGCTTCCAGAGATATTCCGTTAAATGACAGAAAATAACCATTTCACAAAATTACAAGCAAAAACTGTAAAAATACAGAATTGAATTTACAGTCAAAATTAATTAAATTACAGTATATTACGGTGATAATATGTTTTTAGACTATTAAAAAACTGACAAATTACGTGAAATTATGTATAAAACCCACCAACTTTCAGGTTTATCACTGTAAATTTAAGGTTTTAATTAGTTATTATATATAGTTGCTAATTCCATTTGAAGTAATTTATTTTTAAAGTACAATTTTTCTATGTGAAATAACTAAGAAATAATGTTTAAAAATGCAGTAAGCACTTTTCTTTTACAAAAATGTTGTACATTTACATGATCAATCAATCAATCAATCAATCAATCAATCGTTTTTATTTATATAGCGCTTTTAACAACACAGGTTGCATCAAAGCACTGTACAGTATAATGACAGGGATGTATAATGACGGGGATGTATAATGACAGGGATGTATAATGACGAGAGTGAACAATTTCTTATTAAATGCAGAGACGGTCTCTGTAATCAATTCGACGTTAAATCACTAGAAGTTAAGTGTCCCCAACCAAGCAAGCCAGAGGCGACAGCGGCAAGGAAACAAAACCCCATCCATACAGAATGGAGAAAAAAAAACCTTAGGAGAAACCAGACTCAGTTGGGGTCAGTTCTCCTCTGACCGGACGCCCAGCACTTAACTTCCAGTTCAATTTTAAACGCAGCTGTGTCAGATAGTGTAAATGACTTTAGTGTGTGTGTGTGTGTGTGTGTGTGTGTGTGTGTGTGTGTGTGTGTGTGTGTGTGTGTGTGTGTGTGCGTGCGTGCGTGCGTGTGTGTGTGTGTGTGTGTGTGCATCAGGATCTGGTGATTGGTCCACAGAGCGCATCTAGGTGTTCTGGTCTCTGATGAACATAATCTCTGGGTGCTGATCCACCATCTAGTCTGGATACAAACTGTGAAAACGGATTGAGAAAGAGACAGGACTAATATTAGCGTAGATGCCATTCTTTTTACGATGTCACAAGTACATCGTATTGTAGGAGTAGTGTTCCCGGTTCCAGCAAATCTAAGTAATGCAGCCTAAAAATCCTTTAACTGATTTGAATAATAAAAAGTGTGTTGGTGTGTTATGTGTAGGCTAAGTTAAAAAGATGTGTCTTTAATCTAGATTTAAATCCTCCTTTTTACGGAATAAATCTATAATTTAAAAGGCATTTAGAAGTTATTTTATGTCTACATAGAATAAGTTTGTAAAACATTAAACAACAAAAAAAATTATAAAAATGTAGTAAATTCATAACATAAACAGAAAATGTGTGTAGATATACATTTTAATCATTCATTTTCCAGAAATTACTGTTTCAAATGTTTGGACAATAGAGAAATGAGCAGAACACTTAGAAATAGTAAAAAAAAGCTACATTTTCAGCAATTTTCTGTAAAATTACCAATTCAATTCAATGCATAATAATTAAATAAACCTGCACATTCACCGTATTAGTTATTATACTAAAGCATTAGATGTCAATTTAAAAGAATAATACAATTATAGGAAATACATGTTATATACAGAACATGCAAAATTTGTACATTAAATGCATTTGATATATACACATTTATACATTTGCAACGGCAAATAAAACATACAGTGTAATGTAAAATACAAAGTCCCAGTTAGTCTAACACAGTAGACATAGCAGTTTTTTTTTTTTTTTTAAAGGGTCAGTATTAAAGGGATAGTTCACCAAAAAACTAAAATGGCCCCATGATTTACTCACCCTGATATATGTCTGTTTGTGCTTATCTGAAAAAAGAAAAACATATACACCTTGGATGGTTTGAGTACGAGTAAATGCTGGATTAGCTGCAGAGTCTTGGTAGTACATGCTGGAAGGTCTGCTAACAGAGTAGTACAACAGTCCAGTCTTGAGAGAACAAGAGCTTGGACAAGGAGTTTTGTAGCATGCACCATAAGAAAGGGTCTGATCTTCCTAATGTTGTACTGGGCAAATCAGCAGGATCAGGTCAGTGCCGTATGGTCAGAAAAGTTTGTGTGTCAACTAGAACGCCAAAGTTGGGTCAGCTGAAATCATAAGCAGTTCTGTCTTGGCAAAGCTGATGGTCATTCAACATTCAGCATGACATTTGGGTCCAGGAAGCAGAGATGCGAGGAGCAACCGTTGGGATGCCAAGCTGAAACCAAAGAAAGAGATGTGTGTCATTACAATAGCAGTAATATAAAAAAAATCATGTTTATGAATCATTGACCCATTGTCATGATACAGTGGCATGCAAAAGTTTAGTAACCCTTTACAGAATCTATGATCATATACAATGCATGTTATTTTTAATGGAGTACTGTCCTGAGTAGGATATTTTACATAAAATGTGTTTACATATAGTCCACAAGACAAAAATGAGCAGAAATGATTTAAATAACCTTTCAAAAGTTTGGGAACAGTTGGTTCTTAATACTGTGTGTGAATGGCTACCTGGATGATCTATGAATGTTTTTTTTTTTTGTTTTTTTGTCATAGTTATTCACGAGTCCTTGTTAGTTCTGAACAGTTAAACTGAGTACTGTTCTTCAGAAAAATCCTCCAGCTCCTGCAGATTCTTCAGTATATTTGAGATATTCTGGATCATTCTTCCTTAGGACCAGTGTTCTTTAAAATACAAAACTCGTGTAATCCACGTACATCTGCAAACAGATGCACATTTAAAACTGTTGTAGGCTAATCTAATTTCAGTCACTTGTGTTTCATAAACACATTAACTGTCTGGATCACAATCCGCAAGCAACAAAATAAGTGTAATTATTTCAGCCGCTGTGAGAAAAGGCTATAAAATATTTTTTCATTTTTTCATTTCATTTTTATTTATATAGCGCTTTTAACAACACAGGTTGCATCAAAGCACTGTACAGTATAATGACAGGGATATATAGTGACGAGAGTGACCAATTTCTTATTAAATGCAGAGACGGTCTCTGTAGTCAATTCAACGATAGTCACTAGAAGTTAAGTGTCCCCAACCAAGCAAGCCAGAGGCGACAGCGGCAAGGAAACAAAACCCCATGCATATAGAATGGAGAAAAAAAACCTTGGGAGAAACCAGACTCAGTTGGGGTCAGTTCTCCTCTGACCGGACGCCCAGCACTTAACCTCCAGTTCAATTTTAAACGCAGCTGTGTCAGATAGTGTAAATGACTTAGTGTGTGCGTGTGTGTGTGTGCATCAGGATCTGGTGATCTGTCGGCCCAGGCGCATCTAGGTTTTCTGGTCTCTGATGAACATAATCTCTGGGTGCTGATCCACCATCTAGTCTGGATACAAACTGTGAAAACAGATTGAGAAAGAAACAGGACTAATATTAGCGTAGATGCCATTCTTTTTACGATGTCACAAGTACATCGTATTTTAGGAGTAGTGTTCCCGGTTCCAGCAAATCTAAGTAATGCAGCCTAAAAATCCTTTAACGGATTTGAATAATAAAAGGTGTGTTGGTGTGTTATGTGTAGGCTAAGTTAAAAAGATGTGTCTTTAATCTAGATTTAAACTGGCAGAGTGTGTCTGCTTCCCGAACAGAGTTAGGGAGATTGTTCCAGAGTTTAGGTGCTAGATAGGAAAATGATCTGCCTTCGCAGTTGATTTTGATATTCTAGGTATTATCAAATAGCCAGAGTTTTGAGAAGCGCAGCGGACGTGCAGGACTATAATGTGATAAGAGCTCGCTCAAGTATTGAGGAGCTAAACCATTCAGGGCTTTATAGGTAATTAATAGGATTTTAAAATCTATTCGATGTTTGATAGTGTTGACAGAACTGGGCTAATGTGATCATACTTCCTAGTTCTAGTAAGGACTCTGGCTGCTGCGTTTTGGACTAGCTGAAGTTTGTTTATTAAGCGTGCAGAACAACCACCCAATAAAGCATTGCAATAATCTAACCTTGAGGTCATAAACGCATGAATTAATATTTCTGCATTAGAGGTTGAAAGCATAGGTCGTAATTTAGATATATTTTTAAGATGGAAAAACGCAGTTTACAGATGCTAGAAACATGATTTTCAAAGGAAAGATTGCGGTCAAACAGCACACCTAGGTTCCTAACTGATGATGAAGAATTAACAGAGCAGCCATCAAGTGATAGGCTGTGTTCTAGATTATTATATGTGGGGTTTTTAGGTCCAATTATTAGCACCTCTGTTTTTTCAGAATTTAACATTAAGAAGTTACTCATCATCCAGCTTTTTATATCGACTATGCATTCTGTTAGATTCTCAATTTGGTGTGTATCACCAGGCTGCGCTGAAATATAGAGCTGAGTATCATCAGCATAGCAGTGAAAGCTAACACCATGACTCCTGATAATATCTCCCAGAGGTAAAATGTAAAGGTTGAAAAGCAACGGTCCTAGCACTGAGCCTTGAGGAACTCCATATTTCACTTTTGATCGATATGATACCTCCTCATTTAATGCCACAAACTGATAGCGGTCAGATAGATATGATGTAAACCATGCTAAGGCGCTTCCTCTAATGCCAACATAGTTTTCTAGTCTATCCAAGAGAATGTTGTGATCGATAGTATCGAATGCTGCGCTAAGATCTAATAGCACTAATAACGAGATAAAACCACGATCAGATGATAGAAGCAGGTCATTAGTAACTCTAATGAGAGCAGTCTCAGTACTATGGTACGGTCTAAAACCTGATTGGAAATCCTCACAGACACCATTTTTTCTAAAAGGAATACAGTTGTGAGGATACTACCTTTCTAGTATCTTTGACAGAAAAGGAGATTAGAGATTGGTCTGTAATTTACTAAGTCTTTGGGATCAAGATGTGGTTTCTTAATGAGAGGTTTAACTACAGCCAGTTTAAAGGTTTTGGGAACATATCCTAATGACAATGATGAATTAATAATGTTCAAAATAGGATCTATGACTTCTGGAAGCAGATCTTTTAATAGTTTAGATGGAATAGGGTCTAACATACATGTTGCTGGTTTAGATGATTTAACAAGTTTGTACAAGTCTTCTTCTCCTATAATAGAGAAAGAGTGTAATTTTTCCTTAGGGGATCTAAAGCTCATTATCTGATGTGAAACTGTAGTTGACGGCTGCATAGTTACAATTTTATCTCTGATGGTATCAATCTTAGAGGTAAAGAAATTCATGAACTCATTGCAGCTATACTCTTGGGGCATATTAGCACCTGCTGATGCTTTATTTTTGTTAATTTAGTCACTGTACTGAATAAATACCGGGGGTTGTGTTTGTTTTCTTCTAAAAGGGATGAAAAATAATCAGATCTTGCTATTTTTAATGCTTTTCTGTATGACAGCATACTCTCCCGCCAGGCAATACGAAATACTTCTAATTTGGTTTTTCTCCACCTGCGCTCCATTTTCCGGGCTGCTCTCTTTAGGGTGCGTGTGTTGTCATTATACCATGGAGTCAGATTGTTTTCTTTTATCTTTTTTAAGTGCAAAGGAGCAACTGTATCTAAAGTGCTAGAAAAAAGAGCGTAATATGCATAATATGCATCTGCAGCATTCTCACAAGGCGATAACGCTATGGCCGGGACGCCTTCTTTGTGTTTATAGACGTGACGTAATGACACAGAGGCATGCTTAAATTTCCCGTGAAAACCTACCCGAACCACTCAATTTAAAAACATTATTATAAGCTAAACATTGTGAATCGGGCTAAAGTAAGGCGATAGTTTTGAACACTGGCTTATTATGTATATTATCAAAAATGTATTTTGTGTAAATTTTTAACTCAGAAAGTTACGGACTGCCGCTTTAATGCATCATGTTTCCTTCAGGAGCATAAGTGAATGCTTGAAACTTTAGTAGTTGCGTTTGAGTCCCTCAATTGTGAAAGTCAGTGTGAAAAGATTTCTCAAAAAAAATAAAAATCACAGTCACTGCTGGAAAGGGTTCTCATATAGAAAAGATGCTGGAAAACTGAAGAATCTGCAGGAGCTGGAGGCTTTTCTAAAGAACAGTGCTCAGTTTAACTGTTCAGAACAAACAAGGGACTCATGAACAATTATCACACAACAACAACAACAACAAAAAAGTCATAGATCACCCAGGTAACATACAGTATTAAGAACCAAGGATTCCCAAACTTTTGAAGGGGGTTATTTGAATCATTTCAGCTATTTTTTGTCTTGTCTTATTCATATGTAAACATCTTTTAATGTATATACAGTATATCTTTAATGTATAAAATATCTTACTCAGGACAGAACTAAACATACAAATAACATGAGTTTTGTACGATCTCTCTTATTTTCCTCAAATGATTCACAATTTCAGATTCTGCAAGTGATTACCAAAATGTTGCATTCCACTGTATGTACATGGAGAGGAGAAGTGCTCCAAGCAGTAGCTAGATGTTGCATCTTAGAAACCTCCCCCTCCAAGACACCCCAAAGGACCTACCTGAGAGTTAAGACTGGAACCACAGGAGTGAGGTTCCTAAGACACCTTTTGTCAAAAGGGTTGACAGGACAATCAGGTGGATAACTGTGCCAAAAGCCGCAGAGAGATCCAGCAAAATGAGAACAGATGACTTAGAAGCTGATCTTGCCACTCACAGACTTTTAACGACCAAAAGCAGGGCAGTCTCAGTTGAGTGTCCACTTTTAAAACCAGACTAGTTAGGGTCCAGGAGGTTGTTCTGGATGAGAAAGCAGAGGTTCAACAGGACTCATTCATTGTTATTAAACAAATACAATTGTCTAAGGAAGTGTTTTATTGATACAATTTTTGCTTAATATGAAAAAATACTTCTTCTGCATATCACTTTGAGTTGTGTTTTTTTAAGAAAGCGGTCCAAGATCTGTTACAGCTGAGTGGGTATACCAACATTTTGATTATCCAAAAATGTAATGTAGTAGAAAGCATAAAGGTAATCCATAGGTTAATTAAACAAAGCACTACATTTTAACTGTAAACTTCTGTTTCTGCTTAAAATGACAACGATTGTTGTTCCATTACATAATGTAAGTTTCTTTAAAAGTGCTTCCCCCTCAAGATTTACAGACATATTTACAAGCAGCTGTTTTACACTGATTTTGATTATTAAAGGATACTCCACCCCAAAATGAACATTTCTTGAGTACCCCATGTCATTCCAAAACCTTAAAAGCTTTGTTGGTCATTGGAACACAATTTAAGATATTTTGGATAAAAACCAGTAGCTTTGTGGCTGTCCCATTGACTGACCAAAGTAAATAACACTATCAAGGCCAAGAAACGTATGAAAGACGTTGTCAGAGTAGTCTGCCATCAGTGGTTCAACCATAGTTTTCCGAAGCTACAAGAATACTTTTTGAATGTAAAGAAAACAAAAAGAATGACTTAATGACTTTCAAACATTTCTGGGCCTTGACTTATTTACTTGGCAGTTAATAGGAGAGTCAAAAAGCTACCGGTTTTCATCCAAAATATTTTAAATTTGAATTTGCCGCCAATTTTGAATTTCGCACCCTACCCCAGTCTACCGTCACGGAAAACTTTCTGCATTTTTACATTTGAAATAAAAAGTCATTTAGAAAGTTTATTTTGCTTTTTAATTACAAAGACATTGTCCTCGTGAATTTTGTTCAAGAAGTTGTGTAAATATTTGCTTGCCTTTTGCACCATAAATAGGCAGGGGTACAATATTCTGACTATTCATTTATCGAAAAATGCAGTGATTTATAATCAAGAATGCCATATATGCTGCTGCAATTTACTATAAAAAATAGTTAACAAATAGTTAAATAGTTAACTATTTAACTATTTAATAGTTAACTATAAAAATAGTTAATGA